>NC_056731.1:849227453-849525079 GCF_019279795.1 Protopterus annectens
TACTATTTTGTGATTTAACTATTTTTTTATTGGTCATTGATTAATTATCTAGTTAATTTGTAACCTATTATGTGCATATTATTTTTGAGTACGACAGCACTAACATTAAATTGTGTGGATTTTACCAATTTGCCTCATTTTTGGATTTACAAGTTCTAGTTTGATTTGTATCTGTAAATACACACATATACATGTATGTGTGTATGTGTATATACATATATATATACACACACACGTATGTGTGTGTATATATATATATATATATATATATATACACACACACACACGTATGTGTGTATATATATATATATATACACACACACACACACACGTGTGTGTATATATTGTATATATTTACACATACAAGCATGGGTATACACTTATGTATATATATATATGTGTGTGTGTGTATATATATATATATATATATATATATATATATATATATATATATATATATATACTCATACAGACATGTATACACGTGTATGTATATATATATATATATATATATATATATATATATATATATATATACTTGTGTATGTATGTGTGTAGGCCGTGGTGGTGCAGCGGTTAGCATGTCGCCTCTCAGCAAGAGGTTCTCCCATTCGATTCTCAGCTGGAGCGCCTTCTGTGTGGAGTCTGAATGTCCTCCCGGTGGTCCAGTGACGTATAGACACAGGTCGGTGCATGCGCGTATGTACATGTGCGTGCTCGTGTGCATGTGTTTTCGTTTGCATGTCTTCATGTGCTTGTGTTTGTGCTCGTGCGTGTGCCCGTGCGTACACGTTTGCGCAGCATATCTATATACATGCGAGTATGCATATATGTGTGTGCGCGCACACACTTGAGTGTACGTATGCTCGTGCACTTCTAGAGCATATGTTTCTCTTTGTATGCAAGTGTATGCAAGTCCAGCACATATGTAAGCTTCTGTGTATGCAAGTGTGCCGGAAATGTATGGTGAAATATAACTCTGCTATATGAAAAACACCAGTTGTCCTTGTATAAAAGTATTCTGCTTGGAGATTGCTAGCAATTGTGAAGGTTTGCAATACTTCTGTGTTTGGATATTTCCTGAAGCAACTGCTTTACTAAACTCTTGCATGACATCAAGTGAAGCGTTATATTATAGTGGAGAAAATTGACATTGAGTCTTCCACTGCAAAACAGACATAGTTTTTCATTCTCTTAGTATTTTAATAAACTTACTGTCAGGAATGCCTTGCCATTATGCAAAAGCTCAATTTTCCTGCAAGAAGTTCTGCTGACCATATATATTTGGCTTCTACAGTTTCCCTTACCATTTGGCCTTGGCCACTCCTCTATGGGTGTTCACAAAGTGTCTGGCTTCTGTGCCTACTGTAAAGTATAAGGTATTCATGTTTTTCATATTTAGATGACTTGCTTTTTTTTGTGTAATAATTTTCCAAATGAAAGGATCTTTTTCCTCTGCTTCAGCACAGTCAGTTGCAGACACATTAGATTTTGTATGGGAGCAGTTTCCATGGGGATTAAAGTGTAGAGTGTTTGGAACAAAATAAGATTAATAAAACCCCAAACAAAATGGATGTTAGCTTTTATAAATGTTCTATACTGTGGTCTGACTTGCTTAACTTTCAGGGTTCAATTATGGCTTTTTTAGCACGTCTTCCCATGTTTCTCCCTCTTAGTGCAATTTCATGTGAAAATGTTTTTTTTAAAGTGGTTGCATAAGAAGACTTTCAGGAAATTAGTTGGCTTGGAATCTTTATGTTGTGTTAGAAAATCTAACTCCTGCTTTATTTGAATTAGCTTATCGGGATGACTTGAAGTTCTTAACGCAGTACACATTGTTTCTAATTGCTCTAAGCTGTGTAAGAAGAGTGAGTTGCAAGCTATCATAGTGTGTCAACTTTCTCAGTATGATGTCCTACCACTAAACCTAACAACAGAGCTGGGGATTTCCTTTTCTCTAATTCTGTAGGTAAATCCTGGAATCTTCTCCCTTATAACCTCTCCTCACTTACCTCATTATCTCTCTCTAAAAATAGACTTAAACGTCTCAAAACTCACTGGCTATGCCCCTGTTCAAAACCAGACTAGTCATCTACCTCTACTAATTTAACTATCCATTGCTTACTAGCCTCTGCCACTTTTTTCCATCGTATCATATTTTTCTTATCTAACCCTTTTCTTTTTTTTTATATCCTCTTTTTACTTTCTCTTCTTAAGTAACTCCTTTGCTACATTACTACTCACCTAACTTCCTTTGTTTACCTCTGACTTAACCTGACTTATGTCTCCATACCTGAAATTTCACTGTTTTATGATTTTTGTCCTCAATAATATATCCTGTTACAAACTCTGTACCATTAATTACTTAATACCATTGTTGATGATTTTTATTTCCTTTTTGAAAGTTGCTATTTTTATTAGTATATTGATATTTTTTCTGTGTTGTTTGAACTTGTACTTTTGTATTTAGACCATGCCTTGGAACTCATCTCCCCGGGCCTCTACTGAAAAAGGACATTTATCCAGCTAGACTAGCCCGGTCAACAAATGTAAAATAAAATAAATAAATAATGTCCTTCTCATTCTGCTTCACTGATCCAGGGGTCTGACGCGGTTGCCTTCAACAAACTTCAGCTTCCAGGCTGTATCTCTTCCCTTACCCAAAATCCTCTGTCCGTAGCTCAACCTCCAGATTTCATTTGCTGCCAGTGCACATAGACGTGGTTACCAGCATTCGAGTAGATAAGTGTCTTTTTTTATAGTTTTGATCTTTATATACCTTTCCCAGTAGAGTTTCTCTTAGTATTTTGTTTCTTTAAGCTTCCTACCTACCCTTTCAGTATTTACGAGGTGCGTTAGGGTTTCTTTTTTGTCTCCACCTCTTTTGCCTTTCCGGGCTTTGTCCCTTCTTTCTCTTATAAAATTAAACTATTAAAAAAAAAAAGTTTTATTTCTTTCCCTTATTTCATGATGGATAAGTCTATGGGTTTTAAGAGGTGCACAGTGTGACAGGAAAATTTCACACTCAAACGCACATGGTGTGTTTAGGATCAGTTTGCATGGATTCCCCTTGTAGCATCTGTGAGGGGTTTAATCCTAGAGCCATCCAGGAAAGAAAGAAAAAGTTAATTTTAAAGGGCCTTATGCCTGCTCTGTTGTCTTCTGCAGGGTGTGAACCCCCCCCCCAAGGAACCGCTATGCTCCGAGGTGAAGAAAAGCTGTCTGAAGAAGTCCAGGACGTCATCAGTGTGTCCTTCCAAGATTCTGAAGGATTCCCATTCGAGGACGTTGGCATCGAGGTCTGTCAGCTCTGGATCCTGTTGACTGGATGGCTCCAAGTGAGCCTACAACTGCCTTTGTTTCCAGATCCTAAGACTTTGGATCTAAGCTCTCATACTGCCCCTCGGATCCATAGATGTCCAGATCCGCAGTCCTATTCATGTTCTCCTGGGAGATCTATTACGCCCAGTTTTCTTATGGTTCCATCAAAGTTTTTGCAGACTCCAAGCACTCATGTCCCTTTTCAATGGCTTCTTCCAGGTCTTGTAGTAGCCTGTATGACAACATGGACAAAAATGTGAGATTAACAAGGCACAGATCCAGGTTAGGTTACCTCCAGCTCTGTCCTCTCGTGGATCCAAGAGTGTTCCTCACACTTCCTTTTCTCCTTCTCCAGTCCATGTTTTGGTTTTGGAGCCACATAGTCTTTCGAGGGATTCCGGTCTAGTTTCATCTACACTGTCCGTGACCTTGACTGTCTCTGCTTTGAGCTGTTCAGATCAGAGTGAGCCCTGGATCCGCGATGTCACAACCATATCTGAGGGGGTGGGTACAGCTCCAGTATTTTTGGATCTGTCCCTTCCCCTTGCAACTTTGACCCATGACAGCAACAGGTCTGGTTCTATCTGGGATCAAGGTTCTGGTGAACTTCCTCCATCAGGAACTCTGGTTCCTATGGCGCTCGATGGAGTATCTCTAGGACCTTCAGCTTTCCAGGTTATAGAAAAGGCTTTTTTTTAAGCCGAGTGCTTGGACCCTTTGACTTCTGTTCCTCCCAGTGTACCTGCTTCAGATCTGGGCCGTGGACCTTCTAATTCTGTCCAGGGTCAGCCTTGCCTCCAAGGACCTCCAGATCATTCCACCTAAGGTGGCCCGTTCCTCTTCTGACTCTTCCTTGAGTATCCCACTGAGGAGCACTTGGATTCCCCTATGGAGTCCCTCACTGAGGATACAGACTACGATGAGGGAGATGGGTCTTCCAAATTACCACTGGATGAAGTCTCTCTTGCAGAGATCATGGATGTCTTAAAATTAAGAGGTGGCTGTTCATGCAAAATCCCTTTTTCAGAAGAATCTGTATTACTGGAGTCCTTCAGTGCAGGAACATCTATATCTTGGATAGTTCCTCCAGCAGGCACTCAGACCTTGTCGCCTGTTGCACCTGGAAGGAGCCAGACACCATAGCACCTGTACCAAAGCGACTTCCCAAGATTCTTTCTTCCCCTAAGGGCCATACCCTTTTGGAGTAAGGGCATCCCACTTGACACTATGGTGGTGGCAGCTGCTGTCAAAGAGTTTGCCCAGCAGAGCTTGACTGTCCATCTGCTGAACAGGGAGTCCAGAGTGCTCGATAGGATCGGTAAGCATGTTTTTACTTCAGTGACTTTTTTGCTTAGAGAACTGAATTACTTGGCGCATTTTATTCATCTTGAGAGACCTGGTCAGGGAACTCTGAATCCTTTGAAGAATGCTTACCAAAGGAGGAGTTAGATAAGATTTCTTCTATGCTAACCACTCTTATTTCACTAGCAAATTCTTCCATGAGGCTTGTTTCCTACTCAGTGTAAGGATCTTCAAGGGCAGCTGGCACACCGGCATTGCAATACATCGAATGCTTGGTTGAGGCTTTGTGATTTCACTGGAGCTCTTTAAGGCTTCTTTTGTCAATGCCCCCTTTAATAGTTCATTGTTTGGATCTTCAGTTAAGGACCCACTGACCCGCAGCGAGCAAGGTCATACTTTGTGTGCCATGGGGATTGTTTTCCACCCCTCAGTGAACCTACTTAAGTAGTCAGCGGGACTAAGAAGACTTGGTTTTCATAAGTCACAAGGTGATTAAAGTGGTAGAGTTCTCCTCCAGAGGCTAAGGAGGAGGAGGCTGTAATTGGAGATGCTGCCCAAGAGGCAGAGGGGGGCCCTCAAAACCTGCACCTCAGGTAGCTTTCGTTTTCCGACCAGCCCTTTCAGCACTCCTGAAGCACTGCTCGACTGTCTGACTTTGGTGGTGGTCATGGGCCTTTTTTCAATGTTCTCAAGCGCCTGGGCCCAGATAAATGCTTGAGTGCAAATCACAATATCCAGAGGTATTGCATTCCCTCTTCTCTACCCCCGCCAAAGATTCCAAAGAAACTTCCTGACATTCCATCCAGCTAAAGGGAGTTTGCAGTTATATACTGCAAAAGAGGAGTCATTCAAGAGGTCCCAGCCAAACAGAGGGTCCAGGACTTGCTCCAGTTTTTGGTGCCAAACAAAACTGGGGACGTGTGGCCTGTCTTGCACCTAAGCAATCTGATGGTAATGGTTCAGTCTATTTTTCCAATACTAAGGAAAGATGATTGGATGTGCTCTGTTGATTTCACAGATGTGTATTATCTCATAAAAATACAGGCACTCCAGAAGTCATCTGCACTTCTGTCTAGAAGCCAATCCCTTCAATTCAGAGCCCTGCCCTTTGGTTTCACCACAGCCTCCCCCAGGTGTTCAAGTGCATGGCAGTGGTTACAGCTCATTTTCGACTGCATGGATTTTGGGTACTCCCATATTTAGACAGTTGGCATCTGACTGCCCCCACACAGCGTCAATTTACTCTGGTCAGAGACCATCTTTACCACATATCCCACTTCCTCGGCATTACCATAAACGTGGACAAGATCACAAGCACTGCCGGTTCAAACTTTGGAATTCATTGGGGTCCAGCTAAACACCATTACGCGGATAGCTTCCTTACCTCAGCACCTTGACACTCCACATTCAAGCCTTCAAGCCATTTCTGTCTCCTCCTGCCAAATTGATTCTACCGTCTCTGCTGTCTATGGCAGCGGCTATAATTTTGGTTCCCCTAGCCAGGTGCTTATATGCATGTTCTTCAGTGGACACGCTCTTCAGTGGACAGTTCTACATCAGTCCCCATCTGTTCCTATCAGGTTGACAAACATTTGCAGGACTTGTCTACAGTGCTGTATTTGCTCGTACCTATTGGTCAGCAGACCGTTCATCCCCCCCCCCCCCCCAACAACCACAGTGACGACAGGCGTTTCCCATCGGGGGGGCTTGTCAATGGTAAGATGTTCCAAGGTACGTGGACTCCGATATAGACTAGATTGCATATCGGTGTCCTCAAGATGACCGCTGTCCTCTTATCATTGCAAGCATTTCAACAGGCTTTCCCTCTAGGAACCATTGTGATTCACACAGATGTCAGTTATCTGGTGCATCAACAAGCAAGGAGGAACCCATTCGTACAATCTCTGCAGAGAGGCCATGAGGGTTTGGGAATGTGAGATCTCTTCAAACTGCTTTCTTCTTGCAACACACATACTGGGGAAGTCTAACGTTTTGGCAGACAAGCTCAGCAGATCTATTTTGATGCCTCACAAGCTGCCCCTCAGCCAGTCAGCAAACAAGATGTTCGAGTTTGGGTTCTTCCCTGCTCCATTCTCTTTGAATCTCCTTAGAACAACAAATGCAGCAGTTATTTCGCTCTGATCCCTCCTTCATGGAGTTCCCCCGAGGGACGCTGTGGTCCACAACTGGCCCTCTGGTCTCCTTTATGCATATAGTCCTGTTCCTCTGATCCCTGAATTTTTTCAGTAAACCAAACCGTTAAAGAGCACAGTTATCCTCATTGCCCCCTTTTGGTCTCATCAGTTTTGGTTCCCCTTCCACTGGTCTCCACTCAAACATCCTCCATGGATACTGGAACCCAAACCAGATCTTCTCTCTTACCCAGTACTAGGACTGCACCTGGCTCTCCCATCACCCAAACTAACAGCATGGTTTCTCCAGTTCTTATGACTGCTAGAGGGTCCAGGTTCTCTTCTCCAGTAAAGGCCATCATTCTGGCTTCTCAAAAATCTTCAACCAAGAAGGTATACAAGAGTAAATTTAAGAGTTTTTCTATTTGGGCTGCTAATCAACACATCGATCCCTTTTCAGCTCCTATTTCATCAATCCTTTATTTAAGCAAGGTTCTAGTTTTGCAACCATTAAGCTCCAATTAGCAGCCATATCCAGTTCCCATTCGGGACTACCCGCAAGATCTGTAGCATCAGCCATGTTATGTAAAGCCTTTATGAAAAGTATATTTCTCCTTAGGCCTCCAGTCAAGGATCCAGCTCCTCCATGGGATTTGACTGTCATTCTACAAGCTTTGATTGAGTCCCTTTGAACCAGCTAATGATTGTGACTCTAAAAATTTATCCTGGTAGTCTTCTATACTCGTTGCCATTACTTTAGCAAAAAGAGTTTCTAAACTGCAAACCCTTTCATCCAGACTTCACTACATCATTTTTCACAAGGATAGGGTTTCCCTCAATACTCATCCTTCTTTCATGCCGAAGGTTGCCAGAGGCTAATATAAATCAATGCATTCAGTTACCAGTCTTTTTTTCCGAACCGTTCCAACAAACAATACATCTTGCATTCCTTGGATTTTCACAGACAGACGCACTTCTACCTTTGTAAGACAAAACAATGCAGGAAATCAGAGCAGTTGTTTGTCTCTGTCCTCTTATCAAGGTCAAGCAGTTTCAAAAGTGACAGTTGCAAAGTGGGTAACCAGTTGTACATCTTTTGTTTGAGAAAAATGGTTTGAAGTTGCTTAGTCCTCTAAACGCCGATTCAACAAGATCCGTAGCTGCGTCAGCAGCTTTTTCATCAAGAATTCCTATTGTTGCAGCTACTTGGTCCAAGTCTCATACCTTTGTCAACCATTATAAGTTGGATATAGTTTCAGGTGCAGAATGTATTTTGGCTCCTTGGTGCTCCATCATATCTTTCCTTGAGGCCACCGGAGAAATCCATGTAGCTGGGGACTCTTGACTCATCAGTGAAGCAGAATGAGGAGGACAACACAGATACCAGGTTATGGTAAGTACATAAATAATTTTCCACAAATATGGTATATTTTAAGAACTAATTCTTCATGCCTTAAGTGTTATCAAAGTTTACTTTAAGCCAAGTTATCCATCTCCTCATAATCTTTCAGAATCTAAGAATGAGGGAGAAAGGGTGCCCCATACCTTAGACATCTGCAGACAGCTCTGGTACTGTCTTGACATGAAATCTTTCAGAACTTCTGATCAGGTGTTCATTTTTTGTGAAGTAAGAAGAGAGGACAATTTATTCCAAAATTATTTCAAAGTGGTTGTCTTATGCCATTTCTTTTTGTTATACCTACCATAAGACAATTCTGGGAAGGGTTAAGGCTCATTCTAGCAGGTCTTTGGCTTCATCTCTGGCATTTTGGAAAGGGTTTGATGCTTAGGAGTATTCTAGAAACAGCAACTTGGTTCTCTGTGCATTCCCTTTTAGAGCACTGTAAGTCAGATTGCTTTGCCAGGATCATTCTCCAAGAGCTTCTGGACTCATCTTTCCTCCACTCAGTCTGTTACAGTAATCTACGTATATAGCTAAGGCTACTGTAGCAGTCATCAAATGAAGAATGTGGTACAGTTGTGTAAGCTTACTTAACCATAACAGTAGATATTTTAATGAATTCTGTTGCGCTAGCCCCTCCACCCCACCTCTCTTTTTTTGTATGTTTTTTATGCCAGGTTGTGAACTTTATTGCTCTCAAGTTTGACAAAACTTTCTTGTTTCTTTTGCCTAAGTATTTATGCTAAACGTTTTATGCTGTGTAGTTATCAAAAATAGTTTAATAGCAACCTTTCTGAACTTGTGCATATTATGCAAATGCTACCTTTTTTTTTTCCTTTTAGCACTTTACTGTTCCATTTCTTGTTCTGAGAGATTCCTCTTATTCTATTGTAGGTTAACCTTTGTCAGCCTCGCTAATTTTTGTCACTTCTTTCCCATGTCTTTCTCTCGTTTCCACCATCTTTTTTAAATTCCATTTTCATTTTAACTAAGCCTTTCTACAGAAATTTCTGTCACCCTTATTGGCTCTCCAACCATTTCTAGTACCCATTCATTAAATTCCTCTCAACTGGCAAGTAGGAAAGCTTCAATCTTTCACTTTTACTTGATTGTCCTGCATCGTTTCTTTTTTTTTGGGGGGGGGGGGGTATGATCTGATGTAGTCTTTGGATGTAGGTCAGTGCTTTTAGTTAAATACACATGCTCCTTTTGAAACAATGTCTCTTCATTCTTAGTTGTTGTCACTTGAGGAATATGTCAATTTTAAGTTCTACTACTGAATTCACGTCCTCTATACCAAATGTTCTTGCATATTTGTTTGAAAATACACCCTGTTTTGTTATTTCACTGCTGCATTCTCTGATGCATCCTTACTATTGCAAACTGATTTCCAGTCCTCGCTCATCAATGATAAAATTCTTCAAGCTGTTTTTAGTGAAATATAAATATGTCAGCATAATTCTCCTCCCCTACCAGTAACATCTTACTCCCACAAACTGTCAGTTGCCCTTTTTTACCTCTTCTGTTACTGTTGGAAGCCCCCTCTTGCAATCAGCATTACTCCCTTTTTCCTTTGTCCCTGAAATTCTTCTGAATGTCCATTCTGAAATCCTTTCTTTGTGGAATTCACATGCCCATTTCTATCCAAATTTGTGTCCTGCAGCATTGCTATTTGTAGCCTGTACTTAATATAATTCATTACTTTGTTTTTTGTCTATACCTGTAAGACCCTTTCCTTTCCATGATGATGTGGACAGGGAAGCCATTATGATAGAATGCTCTTACTTCTACCTTGTATGCGACTCTTCTTTTGAATGTATAGTTCCAACTTTGTTCACACTGTTTGGCAAGCTGATCTCTTGTGTAGTTTGTTCTCATCTGTGTTTGACCCTCCCACATTTTCAAGACTTTTTCTGCATTGAAAACATTCAAGCATCCACTTTCCCTTTTAACGTGTTTATATTTCATCAAAATCTACTTGCATCAAACTATTCATCGAACCATTGAACGAATAATCAAACGTCCCTTCATCGTTCAAATCTGTGAATGTTTTTCCCAAGTTAGGAAACTAGTTGGCTAGTACATCAACACACACACACACACGCACTCTAAACCGAACAAACTGGGGAGCTCAGCCATCACACTCCCAATGTGGCGGGCTGTGCACTCCACCCATTTATATATACCAACTGAGATCGCACTACATTGGAGAAAAGGGAAAATTTCTGTATGTTGGCCAACTTCCTTACCTGAGAAGAACGTGCTGATTTGAATGTTCTTTTGATGGGAAGTTTATCGGTTTGATGAATAGCAGTTCGATGTAAGTAGATTTCGACAAACTGACGGACTCCTTTTAACATGCAAACGCACACACACACTATCTATATTTTTAAAGAAAGAAGTTTACCTTCCCAGATAGAATTTACCCCAAATTGATGGCTGTGCCAACAGGCATTACCTAATCTAAAATTAAGGTTACCATACCTCTCAACCTCCTCTTACTAAGAAATCTGGTCACAGCCTAAAATGATGTGGTGGTGAAGCCTCCAAAATAGGGGACACATTTTAAATATAGTTAGAAAGTAGGTCGAGTAACCGTTTTTCTTTTGGCATATATTTTCTTTGAAAGTTTTAAACAAACCTAAATCTAAATGTCAAAAATTACAAAAATCCGTAACAAAATGCAGATAAATACAGCCAACCATTAATATTTTTCTAGTAGATCACTTAATTTCAACCAGTATTTATACTGATGTGATACTTGTTTTCAGTTTTATGGTTAACGGTTCTTTTTTTACAAACATTTTTTGCCCAACATATAAACTTCATTGAAAGACATAGTTTTACACTTCCAGTTTTTAGTAACTATTTTTCTTGCAGTAGAATGGACCAAAGTAGTGGTATCTGAATACTTGGGATGGATTCTAGAAGTGGAGCATTAAAAAATAATAGTGAATTGATTATATTACATTTTTGTCCACAATGCTTGTGTAAATTCATTTCAGAAAGATGTAACCATTTTACATTTCAGTATCATATGGAGCCAGTCAGCATTAGTATCTTTATTACATCTCCAGCAATTTGTTTTCCCAGTTTTATAAGTTCAGTTTTATAAGGAGTTAAAAAAAGTGAAGAAATTTCCAAGTGTAAATTCTTCAATAAAGAGAAGATTTAGTATCCCCTCCAGACTTCAAAAATGTTTTTTTTATCCATATCAGTAAACTCAAACCTATTGATTTTAGAAGAGTAATTCCAAAACCACGAGTCTAAAAGTAAACTCCACTCTTAATATCCTGTATATTATAGATAAGTAAAATTTATTATTATTTAGAGTATTGTTAATTTTAAAGAAAAACTCTTCTTAGGGATACGTTTTGCTCGAAAATCTATAGTGATTTTAATTTCATCTGATAACATATTTTTTAGCACTTTGTATATTTAACCAGTTTTCTATAAACAATGATTAGCAAGTAAAGGTTCTGATGTATATATTTTATTTCCATTTAGAAATTGGTGCCAGAAAATTAAATCTGAATCTTTAAGTACTAACATTTTACTTGTATTAAATGTTTTTAAACAACCATTAGCATTAGATATAGGAAACAAACGCAATAAAGCTTTAATAAAATAGAGTTCATAAAAGTTTTGAAGGTGTGAATAATATGAGGGAGTGCTGAAAAGTTCTAAGCCTGACCAACTTTCTAAATTCTGAGAGTTATTTTGCCTCTGTGGCCGAAAAGAGGGTTATTTCATCTTGTAAAGTACCAATTGGCGGAATTATAATGCCATGTTTTGACAATGTTTCAAATCATTGACATGATGAAGAACCATGTCAGTGAAAAGTGTAGAATTTTCAAGTGGGCAACTCTTGATGTCATGAATTTCCTATTTCTGTAGGAGAAAACTCCAAAGGAAATCCATGAATGTATGATGCAAACATTGAGTAACAAATGCCCTTCTTACTCAACTTTGAAGAAGTGGTGTGCAGACATTCAGCATGGAGATTTTGAGACTGAAGATTCAGCAAGGTTTGGAAGGCCTCAAGCAGTGTCAACTCTTGAAATTCTTGACTATGTCCACGACCTGATTTTTGCAAATATCTGCTAAAACAATTGCTGAGACACTACATGTATCCAGGGTATGTGTTGTATTTATAATTAATGAGCAGCTGGGTATGCAGAAGCTGTCAGCCAAGTATGTGCCCAATTGTTTGAATGCCGACAAGAAAAAACGTAGAGTGGACACTTCAAAGTTTATTTTGCGGCATTTTTGTTGAGCTGTTGCCAAGTTTTTAGAATGAGTAGTTACTGTTGATGAGACATGGTTACACCACTATGATCCTGAGACAAAACAGTCCATGCAGTGGCGGCACTCAGATTCACCAAGGACAAAGAAGCTCGACCCAAAATCAGCAGGAAAGGTCATAGCCATAGTGTTTTGGGATCAGGAAGGTGTTGAAATGACTGACATTCTTCCAAGAATACTTATGTAACTTGCTGTATGATTAAAGGAAGCATTGAAAGAAAAAAGGAGTGTGATGCTGTGGAATTTGGGGTTTGCATGTATAGACCATCCACCCTACTCACCAAATCTTGCTTCATCTATTTCCAAACCTTAAAAGAGTTTGCAAGAGCGGCAATTTGAGTGATTCGGAGGTGATTTCAGCATTGGAGCAGTATTTCAGTGACCAGACATCAGACTTTTTAGCAGGCTTACAGAAATTACAGACATGGTACGCCAAGTGTATTGTACATCAGGGAGAATATGTTGAATAACTTGTAAATTTCATGGCTCCATGTAATTTCTTTCTTGGTTGGGCTTAGGACTTCTCAGCACCTTCTCATATGAGCCATAAGTGGATAAGAACTCTGATTTTTTCCCATCATTCATACATGTCTTTTAGACTCCAATAAAATCTATTTTTTCCAAATTGTGTACAAGAATCCATAACCTTACTTGTTTGTGTCTTTCGGCTTTTCCCGGTTAGGGGTCGCCACAGTGGCGCTCCGGTCTGCTAATGATTGGCAGTTGTTGATTTTTACGTACCGGCTTGCCAGGCCTGACACACAACCTTCAATGAAGGTACGCCCATTCACGCATGTCTCCATGCAGAAGATGCTCTAGCTGAGAATCGAACCGGACAGCATCTTACTGTGAGACAACAGTGCTACCGCAGCACCAACAAGAATCCATAACCTTACTGTTACTAGTAAATCTTAAATAAATAGATTTCTAATTAGATTTATATGAAAAGATTAACCATAATGAGATTATATTTAGAATAGTGGGTTTGGTATATAATTAAATATTTGGGAAACCTATGCCCCCTTCTTGCAACTTTTAATATGCCAGTTAGAAGATATTCTTGTTTTTTGGGGGGGAAACCAGAGAATTTTAATAAGAATAGAGTTCAATTTTTTAAAGTTTTTTTTAGAAGGAAGAGTTATAAAGGATTGTGTAACAAATACAATTTTTGAAAGAATTGCCATTTTTGTCAAAGCCTAACTTCCATTGTCAAAAAAGTCCATTTATCAATTAACTTATTTAAGCCTGAAACTTTTTCATAATCTATAGAGATAAGATTCAATATTTCCATTAGTATTAACATGTCGTCTGCAAATAGTTGAATCAAGTATCTATTGTGAATCACGTAATTTATGTATTAGGCCTAATGGAATTAGCAAATGGTTCTATAGCTAGAACAAATAAAGGAGACAAAGGGCATCCCTGTTTAGTGCCTTTTAAAATTTTGGAGGAGCTAGAAGGAAGTGGGCCAATTGTAACATGAGAATGGTACTATAAAAGCTTATTAGATTTATAAATTATGTAGAAAAATTAAAACAAGTAGGGCCAAGTGATCAAATCAAAAGCCTTATCTAAATATAAAATTAAATTTGATATTTTTATTAACTACATCAGTTAAGGTATTAAGTCTAATTGTATTATCTTGAGCCTTTCTAGGCAAGATAAAACCAGTCTGGTCATCATTAATTAATCATGGCATAATAGGATTTCATCTTTTGGCAAGGATAGGCATAAACATTTTATTGTCTACATTTAGCAATCATATGGACCTATAGGAGGAGCAAAATTTAGAATATTTATCTTTTTTAAAGATGGGAGATACAAGAGAATGCCAGGAAGGTGGTGGGATATATAGATCAGATTTTACTTGTTCAAATACTCTTAAGTAAATTATATAATATAGTAACCAGGATTCATTTATATAATTCTGGGATTATACCATGTAGACCTGGGGCTTTGTTTTTATTTACTTGCTCTTTTAGTTCTATAAAGGAAAATGATTCATCAATTCTAATTTTTTGTTTGTGTTGTAGATTTTTCAAAAAGCTATCCGTTATATTATCAAAAGTTTTAAGTTTATCTCTAAAACACTCTAATATATTTCTTAGATCAGTTACTTTCTTTTAACTCCAATTAGATTTATTTTGTAATATAATTTGAATTAAAGTTTTTCTTCGATCGAATAGCTAATTTATGTAAACTTTTTGGATTTATGGTATATGACAGTAATTTTTCCAAATTTATTGAAATTTTATAATGAAGTATCAAGATATTTTATTTAGGATTTATAATTCATTAACATCTTTATCATTAGGTTTTTAAATTAATTTTAAATACATTTGATTGCAAATTCTTGAATTCGTTATCCCATTCCCTCCTTTTACATAGATACCAATTTGTAATTCTTCCATACATGTACACTGTTAATGCATCCCATAAAATAACCTCCATTAACTTCATTGTTGTTAAAATCAATAAAATTAGTTTCTATCAAAAAATACCTTTAAAATTTATTACATAAGCCAGAATTTGACAGTGGATTGAATTACTAGGTTTCAAAGTCAGAGTAAAAATAATAGCATTTTGATCAAATAATGGACATGTCTTTTTCAGCACTTCTTTAGTCTTGGTATGTAGGCCATTTGAAGAGAAAAGTTAGAGTGCCAAATCTGTATGAGTAATGTGTAAAGTTGAGATTTTGCTAATTATAAATTATATATGTCATGTATATTTAGGTCAGCGACAAAAATTAGCAACTGTGGACAATTTGGAATTTTTACTATTACCATTAGGAGCAAATGAAATCTCCAGTTATCAATTCACCTTTTGCATATAAAAATGTAATCTAAAAGTTTCTTAGCAGCTTTAGCTCAAATTCCAGGAATCCAGTATGTATTCACAAGAATATAATGTTCTATTTCTATCACTGCTAAGCTCAACATCCCGTTTATATCAGAAAAGGAATTTGCTACTTTAGGCAACGGTACTGAATTTCTTTAAAGAATCAGACTGCCCCTTTTTGATTTAAAATGAGAGCTCACCAGAATTGAATAATATTTCAAAAACTTTTCATGTACATCTTCCATTAATTTGTTTCTTCTAAGAAAATTGTGGTCTTTATGTAAATTAAAATATTTATACTCTTAAATGGACTGTTCAGTGCATTAATATTTAATGGGGGACATTTATAAACTGACAAACATGAATATCAAAAGTTAGTATATGGTAGCTTAGTATAAAAATTGAAGACCAAATAGAAATTTTTGTTATGCACAAATTGAACAAAATTAAACAAAAAATCGATTTTAAAGACATTTAAACCTTGTATCATGGAACAAAAAATTCCTGGTTTGATAAAATCATACAAACCACTCTCTAATAAGCCCATGTCACAACCGACATACTAATTGAGATACGTTCTGATTTCAATACATTAACATTAGAGAAATAAGTAATAAAAGCACACTCAGTATTTAACACCATTAATACATTTAGTAAAGAATGATTAAACAGATTAACATTAGTGCTAATGAACTTTTATCTCCAAATCTATAAAGTTCGAGTCCACATTGAAATTCTAATATCTGAATAACCAGTATGATGAATATAATGAACAGATTGCAAGTCACAATCCAGATTCTTCTCCATTTCAACCTTTTTATTTAGGTATACTAAACATTAACATGTCACAATGCACTGCTATTATATATATATATATATATATATATATATATATATATATATATATTCGTTAATTGTTGTACTAAGTTGAAATAGAGAATGGAAAAGTAACTTTATGCTGAATAAAATGTATCTGGTACTAGAATTTATCTTTAAGCTTAACCAACAGGTCACCTGGAACTTGAACAGCATAAAACCAATAATGATGAGCTTAAATTAAACACGGACTTCGCATGTCCTTCCACTGGTTTGTAAAACTTTTTCTTCTGTGTGTACATTTTGCACTACATCTTGGACCCTCTCCCCTTCCACTATCATATTCTTTACCTAAAATTGGTTCTTGCTTGCCTTGTCTGCCTTCCACTACCTCCTTCATAATTTCCTTAATCAGTTTAAGTGGGTATTTCCTTTCACCAAACATATCCCTAACCTTATTACATTTTTTACCAAAGTCCATGTCAGTAGATGTCATCCTTGGACCACCTTATAAACTGCCCTTTAACTGTACTTTTTTGATATGGATGGGCACTAGTAAAGAATAAGATTTGGAAAAGGTCTCTTTCCTACAGGTTATCTATTTAAATTCCTCTGTTTCATCTATTTTATGAATCATAATGTCTAGATAATTAATTTTATCTTTAGTTATACAATACATAAACCTGAGGAACGCTGATGTTAATATATTCTAGAAATTCCATTAATTCCACCTCTGACATAGTCCAAAAATGCATACATCATCCAGAAACCCTCTCATAGTTCCATTAGCATTTTTTGAGCTGATGAGGTGATGAAAAAACATTTCAGTATTTGTGAACTGATAAACCAATGATACCACTGAGTTTTGCTATCCCCAAAATCCACAAAAACATTAATGATCCTCCCTTCAGGCCCATTGTTGCAGCCAGTGGTTCCAAGACCCACCCCATTGCCAAATTTCTTGATTTCAATATGAGGAAAGTCTGGACAGAACAAACTGGAATCCTAAACAATTCCTGGGAATTCCTGAGAAGTGTTAAAATAGTTTATATAAGAGGGCTTGATACTTGTGACATTTGATATATGGTTCTTGTTTTCAGTAATATCATTTAGAATTGGATTATAATGGTTTGAATAAGCACTAACAGATAAAAAGCAGTTCATGAATGTTGATCTTAAACTTTTTGTGGAATTAATGGAACCTTGTGTTCAATAACAATTTCATGTTTTTTGACAGCAAGTTTTTTAAACAGGAGAAAAGGGTTTCGATGGCGTACTGTATACCTACATATGCTGACATAGTTTTATCAATTTGGGAGCAGAAATATATGTCGAGCTCAAAATATGCTAAGAGTTGGAACTATTACAGAAGAGTTCTGGATGGTATATGTATTTTTTGTACTGCTTTAGAGGTGGAATTAATGGAATTTTGAGAATATATTAACACTGCAGATTTCCTGAGGTTTATGTATTGTATTAACTAATGATCAAATGAATTAACTAGACATTATGACTCACAAAATAGATGAAACAGAGGAATTTAAATCTACAATCTATAGGAGAGAGACCTTTTCCATTTCCTATTTTTACTGGGATGATCTCCAATGACATGGACTTTGGTGAAGAATGTAATGAGTAGGGATATGCTTGTTGAAAGGAGATGCCCACTTAAATTGATTAAGGAAATTATGAAAGAGGCAGTGGAAGGTAGACAAGGCAAGTATGAACCAATTTTAATTGAAGAATATGGTAGTGAAAGGGAGAGGTCCAAGACCTAGTGGAAAATGTAAATACACAAGAAATAGTTTTACAAACTGGTGTAAGTGGCATGCGAAGTCCATGTTTAATTTAATCTTTGTTTTATGCTCCACAAGTTCTAGTGCCCTGTAAAGTTTTGGTGATTTTATTTTGTGACTCTTATTCCTTCTGGTTTTAGAATGTCTATTTATTATAAATAAATTTTATTTGCTTATTTGTCAATTGGGAAACGGCACTGAACTACACAAAACATTGTCATATGTAATTCAAGGGCTCAATCTCATCAAATAAGCACAAGAAACTTTAAAAATGTAGCAGTATTGTAGTACAGCACCCCCCACATTCATTCAGCACAGAAATTAATTAAATGCAACAACTATACCAGAGGAGAATACATTTAAGAACTTTTCATGCATTTCTGCATAAATTGATTAAAATTATTTAAAAAAGAAAAAAAAAATATATATATATATATATATGTGTGTGTACATTTATATATATATATATAAATTTTACTGATCTGTAGATACTGTACCAAGAATATCTGTTTTGTTAGTTTTTAATAGTGCCTACTATATTACAAAGAAATTTGGATAGTTATGTCAACATTAATATGATTATTTTCTCCAGTTACGTAATGCAACCCTCTTAATTGTCACAAACCCCAAGTTCCGAAAATACTGATTGGAAAACTGTGAATATACCGAAAATACCCATTGGAATACTGTGAATATACCTAATCACACTGCATCCCTTTACTTTAAACAATATGTACTAAAAATGTTATCTAGGTAAACTAGATGTCCATTTCCTTCCTGCCTGCAACTAAAAAACACAGAATGAATGATATCAATAGCACACAGCCAGTGAGTAAGAGTCCAAGAAGAGTGCCTTGGAGAACCTGGCCTCAAGCTTCTGAAAAGCAGATGAGTACACTTGAAAACCCAAAAATCAACTTGATAAGACTAAATATCACCACCCGTAAGCTATTGCATCATGCTACAAAAATTCGAGATATTCTTCAAAATAGGTGAGTATACGAGAATTAAAATGACAAACACAACTTGGGATTTGGTTCGCAGTGCAACATCTCCCACTGTCCACACTATATTTTTCCACTGTAGTACCAGTGTCACATTCTGTGCTAGTAATACATATATAATTGTTTTAACAAATTAACTGTAATAACTGATGGGGATCCTATTGCTAATGTCCTATAATGAAAGTATTTTTGAAAAGAATAGATAAAAAAGCATTCATTACATGGGGGAATATAGCAGCATCCAAAAGACCCTGTCAATATATATAACAGAAAATATAAAGGATATTCCGCTCGTATTTCACCATTTTTAAATGGTGTTTTTAAAGTTATTTGTTGAGGCATCCATATCTCAACATGTCCTGTAACTTTTGCTATTACCGACCACCACTTTTTTTTAAATTATAAAGCTGCCTCTGCAAAGTTCAGTGCATCTGCTATATTCTGGATTGTTGCTTTGCATCTATGTTAAATTAAGCACTGGAAAAATGGAGCAATGAGGGATGAAACACTGTGAGGGTAAGCAAACACTACTAAATGAAATAAAGACAAGTATATGGGGAGAGTAACACAATTTCCAGTACTGTGTCAAGTAATAAAATTTGCAGCATCACTAGCTTTAAACTTGCCTACTTGTATTTCAGCAGCACAACAAACTTCCCTACAGAAATAACTACAGCAAATTTCTATATATGGAATGATTGTAAAAAGGTGTAAATACAGCAGGCACCGATGTATTCCAAAAGAAGAGACGGACTACCGTTGGCTTATAATCTTCAAATCTGTTGAAACAGATGGTCTTTTACTTTAATCTGTACATAGATAACTCAATCCTCAGATGTTCTTTGTGTTTCACTGTTGCAGTCATCACACTTGGGCTATATCTGTCTGAAAGTAGCCCTCGGTCAGCCCGAATACCAGAGACTTAGTATTTCTGCGTCAATATTTCAGGATTGACGTCAGGTCGTCAAGGGTATAAAAACAGGCAGTCGACGCCATTACATCAGTCTTTCTTGCAGAGGAGCCCGAAGCAGAAGCAGTTTGAAAGTGCCGGTCAGCCGCTACCTGAGTTTTTGTTTACAAATTGAATAATTCTGAAGTTTTCTAAAGCTAAGTACCCCGCTGAGGATCCTTTTTTCTTGCTCTAACCAATGTCAGAAAAAGTTAAAAATTGTCTTGCCTGTGGAAAGCAAATACCACACAGAGATTTTCATTCTTACTGTGTCACCTGTTTAGGCCCAGACCACAATGTACCTCGCTGTCGGTTTTGTGCCTTGTTCAACGCTCGAACCATTCATCGCCGGGCTTTCATTGCTAAATTCTTTCATTCTCTATTTCCATATTCCGAAATGGCTTCGGTAAGCAATCCGACTACCGATATTCTGAAAAAACTCAAGCATAAAGACAGAGACAGGACGCGCACAGGTCCAAAGCTGCCAACGACTCTTCCGTTAATCTAGACGCCAGTTCGCCAGTACTCAATGAGGCGCTTTTGCAGCCCCTGATGCCCGCTTCAGTGGATTCACAGGCATCTACAGAGACCCGTTTGGAGTCCGGTATGCCGCGAAACTCTTCAGCTAAGGAACCTGCGGCTGTCTACCTTGGATGGGTCCAGAGTCGCTGAGCAGGCACCAGATTTTGAGGCAGTACTTTGCACTACTGATGTTAGACTCAGACTACTTCATTTTTATCTAAAACTACCAAGTTTCTAAGGCCAAGAGTACATGCTACGCCTAGAAAACAGACTACTAAAGCGCATGCTCCTGCTCCCTTGCCACAAAGGCAAATGCTTTGAATGGCAGAAGACCTTACTATGCTGATGAGGGGAAGTCCGCCTTCCCCTGCTAAGAGAAAGAGACTAGTCCCCTGCAGCTTCAACAGACCAAGAGTCCAATGACTGAGGTATCTGATTATGAAGATCTGCTTATGAGGATTCAGATGCAGAGGAATCCATTCCCTCTGACTCCCCTCTAGAGGATTTTTCTTTTGGGGAAACCTTGCATACTTTGAGAGCATTTCCACTGGGAATGCCAAGGCTATTCTCACTCCAAAAAGAGACTGAGAATTTCTAGATTTGCCACAGCGCAGGTCTTTAGCAATACCCCTAGTCCTGGAAGTTGTTGATGTT
Organism: Protopterus annectens; assembly: GCF_019279795.1. Classification (NCBI taxonomy): domain Eukaryota; kingdom Metazoa; phylum Chordata; order Ceratodontiformes; family Protopteridae; genus Protopterus; species Protopterus annectens. The sequence continues at coordinate 849,248,498 of NC_056731.1, forward strand.
TTATGGAATCCAGTCTTAATCCTGATACTTTACCCCCTGCCCCTAGGAAACCAGAGAGGTACTACAGAGTACCTAGCACTCAAATTTCTTTTCAAGAGTCCTACTGCTGATGCAGAGATCATTTCCCAGGGGCCTAAAGGTATCAAGGCAACTACAGCCAAATGGGGTAAGAAGGTGTATACCTCTGCAACTCATGCCATTAGGGCATTGAATTATCAGTTTCACATACTGAAGTACCAGCAACATATTATGAAACTTATGAAACAAAAAGTAGCAAACTTTACAGACTGTGCAGAAAATAAAGAATTGCAGGAGCTTATGCACTCTGCAAGCCAAGTCAGCAAGCATACTTTGCAGTGTGGCTTTGACGCCCTAGAAGCGTCTTGCAGGGCAGCAGTCACTGGTTCTTTACTGAGAAGACATGCTTGGCTCAAGGAGCAGACCTTGCCAGTCCATGTCAAATCAAAGTTACTATATGCTCCTTTGAACAAGGACAGTTTGGCACCAAAGCAGAAGAGGTTTTTAAAAAGATGGAAGAAAAATCTAAGTCTATGCAGATTAATTCTTACAAGTGCAACCGCATAGATTCAGTAAGCAATACCCCGCCAAACATTGGTCCTTTCCAGCCCCCTCCAGGCAATCTCAAACCAGACCCAGGGGAAACAGACCACCCAGACTACGGTCTCAGGGTATGCAGAGATCTAAGCAATGGAGTGCCCCCACCCCCACAGCAGGGAGTGGTAAGCCACCTCCTTATGGAAAAAACTCACAATGACTTCTTTACTCCACTTCCCACCTCAGTCCAATTGCTTGTGCCCCTAGGAGGAAAACTGTCATGCAAAAAACTGGATGGCCATCACAAAGGACCGATGGGTCCTCAACATTGTATCCCAGGGGTACAAATTTAACTTCACTCACTGCCAACCCCAAGAGGGTTCCCAGACCTTCCTCCAAACCAGTGGGCAGAGACACACAACCAAGTTCTAGCCCTGCTCTCCATCAGAGCTATTCAGCAGGTTTCAGTGGAACAGATAGGTCAAGGATTCTATTCCAGACTTTTCCTGGTACCCAGAAAAGAGGGCTCTTGGTTCCCAGTCCTGGATCTTTCAATTCTCAACACCTTCCTGGTGGTACCAAAATGCAACAGCTTCTACCTATGTTAGCCAAGGATGTCTGGTTAGTCACCCTAGACTTAAAAGAAGCCTGTCTGCACATCCGTATAAGGGAATCATGCAGGAAGTATCTACTTTTCGGGGCTGGATCTATGCATTATCATTTCTCTGCACTTCCCTTAGGTTTATCCACTGCGCCCAGAGTATTCACAAAATGCCTGGCTCCAGCCATTGCATACTGCAAGCAGAGAAATATCCAAATTTACCCATACTTGTACGACTGCCTGATTCAGGCGGATAGTCAGGAATTGCTGTTGCAACACCTGACATTTCGGAAAAACCTCACTTCCCTGGGGTACACCATCAATGAAAAGAAATCAAAACTGGCACCCAGTCAAAAGACAGTATTCCGAGGAGCAAGCTTGAACACAGCATCCCATTCCCCACTCCAGAAAAACAAGTCTGATAGCCTACCTCAAACAAATGGCCACCAGAACCCAGCTATCCGCAAGGAAAATACCGCAGGCCCTAGGGTTCTTAGCCTCATGTATACTTCTAATTCCATATGCAAGACTACATGTAAGGAAATTTCATTGGTACTTAAGTCTTTGGTGCCAACATTCTCAGGACCTGGAAACAGTCATTCCTATCATACCCTGTCTAAGGACAGAGTTCCTTTGGTGGGCAGAAGCATGCAACCACAACAAGGGACTGCTCTTTACTCAACCCCACTCCTCCCAAACCTGAACCGCAGATGCATCAGACTATGCCTGGGGAACACACATGGACGGCAAATGCATTCAGGGCCACTGGAGCCCAATTCAAATTCATCTGCACATCATTCAAAAAGAGATGCTAGCTGTGCAGAACACCCTGATAGCTTTCAGATCCCTACTCTTTCCAGGATAACTTCTAATAAAAAACAGACAACACCACAGTTTTGTGGTACATCAACAAGCAGGGGGGAGCCCATTCCTACCCACCCTTCAGGTTAGCCATGGCCCTGTGGCACACGCCCTTGGACATGCAAGTCCATGTGCAAGCTCAATTCCTGCCAGGCAAACAAAATTCACTGGCAGACTACTTAATCAGAAAATCTCCTAGACCCAAAAGAGTGACAGAGCCCAGCACCTTTAACCTTCTGATTCAGAAATGGAGGACCCCAGAGGTGGACCTTTTTGCCTCCCCCTACAACTACCAACTCAGCAGATTCTGCATCAGGAACCCTCACAGCAAGGCTTGAAAAGTGGATGCCCTATCCTTTCAGTGGGTAAATCTTTCAATTTATGCATTCCCACCTCTGCCCCTTCTCTCAAGAGTATTACTCAGAATAAGACAGGACCGACAGAGGACAATTTTGGTTGCCCTGGACTGGCCATGCCAGGACTGGTACCCACTCCTGCACAGCCTGACATTGGTGCCACCATGGCACATACACCAGAACCCCACCCTGCTCTCTCAGCAGGAGAGGCAGATCTTGCATCCGCAAACCCTAAATCTTGCAGCCTGGCTTATCCCTTTAATCCTAACCCAGCAGTTCTAAGTAAACAGGTGCTGGACATCATTCTTGAAGCCAGAAGATCCAGTACAAGGAAATCCTATGCGGAAAAGGTACTGCCCCTGGAGTCTGTCTAAAGGAGAGGACACAACTCTGCCCTTCCCTGCCTTTAATCCTGGCTTACTTGGCAGATCTACTCCACCAAAGCCTGTCCATCTCTTCCATTAAGATACATGCCTCAGCCATTTCGGTTCATTAAAGCATTGAGCCAGCTCTCTTTTCGCACCCTCTTATCAAACGGTTCTTGAGTGGGGCAAACAACTAATGGCCACCAAGGAGAGCACCCACCCCTGCTTGGGACCATAACTTTGTACTGGAAAAGCTCACACTTCCACAATTTGAGCCTGCAGCATCAGCAGACTTAATTCCTGTCTTGGAAAACAGCATTGCTTCTAGCCATCACTTCAGCTAGAAGAGTGTCTGAACTGCAAGCACTTATGGCTGTGGAACCTTTTATTATTTTCCATGCTGACAGGGTCTCTCAGGACAAACCTTTCTTTTTTATGCCTGCCTTATAGAAACAGACAACTGGTGCCAGAGCCATGGCCTCAAGCTAAACGCCAAAAAGTGTATAGTCATCCCCTTTTGCAAAAACAAAGTGCCCACAAATTACCACATATGTAGTAATCCATTAAGTACAGAAGAAGTAATTAGGGACCTGGGGACCCAAGTTGATAGCAATCTCTCATTTGACAACCACGTGGCCAAAGTGGTTAGAAAAACATTTTATATAGCCCACCTAATCATGAAGGGATTCACATCTAGATTGGGGAAGTCATCGTGCCTCTTTACTCATCCCTCATCAGGCCCATAATTGAGTAAAATGCCCCTTTTGGGATGTACCTTACCAGACACCTGGAGCAACTGGAAAGACCCCAAAAGTACCTCACCAAGAGGATCAAAGGGCTCAAACAGATGCCATATGCTGCCCGGTTAAAGAAACTCCAGCTCTACTCAGTGGCATACCACCTGCTCAGAGGCGATCTGTGCCTGACGTATAAAGCCATGTCTAACCTGGAATTAATGGACATGCTGCACCTCAGAAAATCCAAATCCCATCGAGCTACGCACTCGAGAGACTTGAACCTCAGCACTGAAATAAATAGGACATGCTGGAGGGACAGATTCATAACCCAGAGACTCTCTTCACTCTGGAATAAAATCCCAGTCCAGGTTAGGCAGAGTCCCTCATTTCCTCTCTTCAAGAGGAATCTTGATGAGTGGATGGGAGATCGTAGGTTTACCCCCGGTATCACTTCTGTGTCACTGTTAGACAGAGGTACAGTATACTAACCTCGAAAAAGGGCATAGCAAATAATTTAATTTAAAAGTGGTGTCAATCAATCCATAAATTTGCCAACCCTTTTCCCTAATTCTCAAAATAAAGGGGAAAGGATCCTGCACTCCTTGGGCGTGCACAGACAGCTCAGATTTTACCTAGATTAGGACTAAGCTCTTCAGAAAATCAGACCAGTTGATAGTCAGCTTTGCAACAGGGGCAGAGGGCAAGGCCATTTCTAAGCAAACAATATCTAAATGCAGCGCATTGCATCCATTTCTGCTACAAGCACCATGGGAAACCATCCCCACAGTAGGTCAAAGCACATTCCACTAGGGCAACATCTACCTCTACAGTATTTCTCATGGGAGTCCCTACCAGGGACATCCTGGAAGCTGCTACCTAGAGTTCAGTACACACTTTCACCAAGCACAACCATTTGCCTATCTTCTCCAAATCTAGGGCAGGCTTTGCAACAGCAGTCCTGCAGGACATTCTAGCCAGCCCCAACTCTTCTTGACTTGCCTCCACACTTCTTCAGCTTTGGGAATCCACCAAGTGCGATGACTGCAGCAGTGAAACACGAAGAACATAGTACAATTGTGTACACTTACCATAAGTGTAGATATTCGAGTGTATTCACTGTTTGCAGTCCTGGTTTCCCTCCCTCCAACCCCCTGTTTTTTTTTCTCTCTCTAATCTCTCTATGACTTTTACCCCCCACCCCTTCAGGGGTATGGGTATTTACTTTTTACTGGTGGTGTTTTCCTCCACCATAACTTAACTCCCTATTGGGATGGGGCTCCTGACATTTGGGGCAAGAAAAACTGATGTAGTGGCATCAGCTGACTTTTTATACCCCTGACGTCAGTCCTGGAGCGACAGCAACCGACACAGGAATTATAAATCTCTGGTATTCGGGCCAACTGAGGGCTACCTGCAGGCAGATAACCCAAGTGTGATGACTGCAACAGTGAATACACTTGAACATCTACATTTATGGCAAGTGTACACAACTGTATTTTCTTGCTGTCCATTTCAACATTCCATTTTCTCATTTCCTGTTAGCCAGGTAAAAATTCAACATCTGTTTTCCTGTTATTCAAAAAAATAAAAGGTCCGAGCAGCTGCTACATTTTAAATACAAAGCTCATGCTAGTAAAATTCCCTTCCTACAAGTAAAATGTGCATTGAGCGGAAAATGCATTGGGAAGGGAGACTAATTTCTTTAAAAAAAAAAGAAGCTCGCGATTGCATATTGCGAATACTATTAACAGTTTTAATGGTTAGCATTGTCATCTCACAGCAAGAGGTTCGCCAGTTCGATCCTCGGCTGGGGTGCCTTCTGTGCAGAGTCTGCATGTCCTCTCTGTGGCCGCGTGGGTTTCCTCTGGGTGCTCCGGTTTCCTCCCACATCCCAAAGACATGCAGTAGGTGGATTGGACACTCTAAATTGACCCTAGGTGTGTGTGTGTGTGTGTGTGTGTGTGTGTGCCTTCAGTGGAAGGTTGGGCGCCGGGCTGGCAACTCGATACCGTAAAAAAAATCCACTGCCAATCATGAGCAGACAGGTGATCCGCTGTGTTGACCCCTAAGCGGGAAAAGACAAAAGAAGATTAACAGTTTTAAGTCCCCCCTCTTTCTTCCTTTTTTCTTTAAAGTTATTAACATTACAGTTGTCAAAATCCAGCTTCAAGTCAAACTGTCGCATTTTACTGAAAAGATAACACCTCTTCCACACTCCATTATTTCAACAAAAAAAAGCATTGCATTTAAACATCCTAATGACATTAAAAGCAGGATGACAGGAGAACTCTAACAACCAATTTAAACTATTCACAGCTGCATACTGTCCCATAAATCTCTCGTTTTACCATTAATGTATTCCAAGGTGGACACCAGCTAATTTAAAAAAAGTTTGATTATAATGTATGAAATAAGGAGTATACAAGTTAAATGCGTTGGAGAACTAAGAAAAAATAAGAAATAGAAAAGAAATGAGAGAATAAAATTATGTAAAAACACCTTAACTATATTAATATAATAATGCAACTGTTATAGTATATCATTCAAAAATCAATTTGCTTATGTTAAAGGGAATAGTATTTATGTATTTCAGTTATGATGGATTATACTTGGTAAAGACAATTGGTAATGAGAAAAATAAGAATAAAGATGGTTACCCTTTTTGTCGAAGTACTTATAAAAGATAGCAGCATTTTAAGTATGTAGATAAAACAAACTATAAGAAATGTGCAAAAAGCAAAGAAAAATATTTTTTCTTTAGATGAGAAACCGGTTCTTATTGCTTGTCTCTTTAAAGTTGTAAGTTGTAAGAGACCAGTCCATTTCTTCAGTTTTATTTAGTAGTTTCTTTTGAGCAAAATTCAAAGCATCTTCTAGTGCATTTAAGTTTTTTATCCTTCTAGTAAAGAAATCCTAATTCTAGCTGGGAAAATTAGTTAAAGCTTTTATTTTCAGTTTCTATAAAGTTTTTTTTTTTACGAATGGAACACAAGCTTTTCTTTTAGTCATGACTGATGAAGTATAGTCATTATCAAACCTGACAGTATTTTCCTTTAGTTTTACTGGAGAATTTGCCCAGTCAGATTTCGCTACTAAATCTTTATCTTGGCTAGAATGAAACTTAATAATGGATCCTAGGAATCAAAGGATTGTTTTTTAATGATTAAGTTGAGGGAGATCTGTGATCTCTCTCAGTACCAAAAGAGAGAGAGCCTCTAGCAGGTTAAGGGTTTTTGTAAACCAGTCATTCAAAAACTGTGACATATTTCCTCCTTCCTTTTATGGGGTTCCTTATGTTCTGATATTGTTTTTGCTATATCTACTTTCTAGATCTTTCTCTAAAAGCAGAGTATTTTGTTTTAAAATAAATTCTGTATGATTCTCAGTTTCAGCCATTATGTTCAAATCACTTACTGCAGCCTGATCTGTGTAGATTGTTGTTTTAAGGCCTCATTTAGCATGTCCATTTGTTTTCTGCAATCTTTTTTATATAGTCTTTAGTCTCAAGTTTGTCTGTTTAATAGAAAGTTCCTGGATACTGCCCAAAATAGATTGTAGTTCCTTCACTAAATTTTCTTGGCAGTTTACTTTTGAGTGACTCATTTTGTCAAACCAGTTAGTAGTACTTCTGACAGGAAATCTAAAAAAAAAAAGCATATAAAATTGATTTTCTTCCAAATAAAGAAAGCAGAGTAAAAACGTTCTTGTAACAGTTAACCATCTTGACCATGCCACCCGGGATGCATTTTTTGAAGTATAGAAATTCAAATGTGTTGTCATTTAGTGACCAGTCCTCCTTGACCTGCCAGAAAAACCACACATTTTGTAAAGAACAGACCAAAAATATGAGACATAAATGTGGGCACTTGAGAGCTATGAAGGTTACTAGTGTTCCCACTTAACTGATTGTTGTCTGTCCATTTCTTCTCTTCTACCATATGCAAAAAACAACTTGCATGCTTTCAGTAAACATTAAATTTTAGCCCGAGAAAGTGTTCTGGCTACCTTTAAAGTAAGTTGTGCACTGTGATATTAAATGCATTAAAATATTAAGGCTTCTGGGGAGGCAAGTACATGTATAGCTTAATTATTTTCTAGAATTTCAAACTGCCTTTATTTTTACTGAACTTTTTGCCAGTGCACCATGTAAAGGTTTATTGCACAGTACCTTATACATTTTAATCAGCACACCATGTTCAGATCTCTCGTTAATTTATTACCCCTACAGGATATTTACCTCCCAATAAAAGCAATTGGTAACGAGAAAACACTAGTAAATTTGCAGATGCATTTAAGAATGTTTATAAATTTCACTCAACTCTCTGTTCAGATCTATTGTCATCTTTCTGCACCTTTAGACTTCTCGTCTCCCATTAACAGCATTTGCTAACTGCAAAAAATTTGCATATGCTAGCAAGAACTATTTTTTTTTGCCTTTCATCATTTTGTTTTGTTTTTCATCTCTGTTTGCTTAAATTGTATTAGTCATGTTCTGAAGCAAGTATTAAACTGTATTAGTCATGTTCTGAAGCAAGCTGTACTCTAAATCTGAGTTGAATGTCACCATATATGTAATACAACCTCCTCAGATTAATAACTCTGAGATTCTTGCCACCAAATTGCAACTTAATAAAAATAAATGCATTAATATCATCTGTATGTACATACCCCCAGGTAACAATATGTCTACACTTGAAGATATCCTGCACTGGCTATCATGTCACTACCCCCAAGACGCCCTACTACTTGGAGACTTTAATATAGACTGGGGCACCTGTTCCTCAGAACCCCCAACCACCCATATTAACCTGCATGCATTTACACAAATCATATCCACCCCTACCAGGATAGGTAAACCCAACCAAAAAGAAGGCATACTTGACTTGGGTACTCATAAATTGTCACCGCCAACTGTACACCTCTGGTACCCTCCCTGATGGCCTACGCGATCACCTTCTCACATATGTAATTAAGCACAAAGCCATTAATTCCCATCAACCATTATTCAGAAAGGTTAGAAACAATATAAACTTTGACCCTGCCAAATTCCAACAAGAACTAAACTCATGTAATTGGTCTATTCTAAAACATCTCCCCTTAGAGGAAGCAGTAGCATACTTTAACAGCAAATTCCTTGTGATCCTTGATTTTCATGCACCTGTTTGTTCAAAGAGAACAAAGGCAAAAACTGCACTATGGCTTTCTAAAGAGTCTAAACTCAAAATTACTCTTAGAAACAAAGCATGGGCTTTATGGCGTTCTTCTAAAGACCCCCCAAGATCACATTAAATACAGGCAATCCAGGAACGAAACTAAAAAATCCATTTTACAAGACAAAAAAATAATACTACTGTAATTTACAGACAGTAAATCAAAATAACCCAAAGAAGTTTTGGGCAGGTTTAAATAATCTACTACATCCTGGACAAACTTCAACCCCAATCCCTGCTGCTGCTACTGATAAAACCCCTGAAGATGTTTCTGACCGTTTTAACTGATTCTTTACTGAGACAATTCAAGCCCTAGCTAGCCAACTACCTCCTAGCTCCCCTGGTCCTGAAAGTAGCACCCCTAGAAACCTACTCGCATTCAGCTTCCAACCAGTTGCCACTTCATTTATCCGTACCTTGATCAAAAAATTAAAACCCACTACACTTTCTGCTGATCAACTCCTTGCCGAGTACCTACAAAAATCAGCTGATGCTATTGCTTACCTCGTCTCATTACTAATCAATTGAACCATAGTAGAAGCTAAAATTCCCACCATCTGGAAAATATCCTATGTAATCCCACTTCACAAAGGAGGCAGCTCTACTGAATTCTCCAATTTATAGGCCAATAGCTATACTCTCTCCACTTGCAAAGATTATGGAAAAATGTATTCATAGATAACTCATGCACCACCTAATCCAGAATCACCTTATGGCAGACACTCAGCATGGCTTCCGTCCTCATCACAGCACTACTTCAGCCCTCCTAGCCTTTACCAACACCATAAACCATAATCGCAACAATCATTATATATCCTCAGCCCTCCTCTTGGATCTTTCCAAGGCATTCGATATGGTTGATCACCAATTTTTAATCCACACCCTGCAAACATTCTGTATAGATACTAGAGCCCTTCAGTGGTTTCACTCCTACCTGAATGGTCGACAGCAGGCTGTCCTGGCAGAACAAACTCTCTAACCTTCTAGCTAACACCCTTGGAGTACCACAAGGCTCTGTACTAGGGTCCTTGCTGTTCTCCATCTTCATTAACGACCTTGTACTGTCATCCCAAAAGTCAGCTGTATCCAATATGCTGATGACTCTACTCTGATTTGCTCTGCCACATCTCCTATAGAGTTATGGTCAGCTACCCAGACCACCTTTAATACAATAGAAAACTAGCTTTCTGAATGTCGTTTGATCCTAAATCCCCAAAAAAACTAAAATGCTGTTATTTTCACCAACACGTATGTCTACCGCTTTCACCTTTACCATAAATTCAAATGATGGCACAGTAATCTCCTCTGACCCCTCTACAAAGCTATTTGGTGTCATCATAGATAATAATCTAAAATTCGACCTACATGTTAACCAAACTATCAAAACCATAAATAAAAAAACTAGGGTCACTTTACAGAATAAAAGCCTTCCTTAACCCCTCCAGCTAAAATTGCCATAGCTCGCTCTCACCTTCATTCAACCCTTCTATATGCATCCCCTCTACTCTTGAATTTAAACAAAACTGTCCTTAAGCTCTAAATTTGCTACAACCACATTGCGAGGTTTGTCATTGGGCTTCCATTTAGGACACATCATTGCATCAATCTAAACCAGCTTGGGTGGCTTGAAACTACCCAGCCTAATCCAGTATAACCAACTGATTATGGCCTATAAAATCCTCTCTAATCCGGACAATACTCCTGCACTTAAAAATATTATCACCCCTTATAACAATCCTAGACCGCTTCAATCCTCTAACAAACTACTAATTCAGACTAGCAAAATTAATAACACAGCCAGTGAGACTCTATTTGCAAACTCTGTAAGTAGATCCTGGAACTTTCTTCCAGCTGATATTACCTTACTTTCTACCTTAGGTCAATTTAAAACTAGACTCAAACAACATTTGTCACTTAACTGGCTATGTCACTGTATCAAGCCTGGCTAACTCTCTCTAGAATGTGTAAAAATCTGTTAACCGTCTTACTCTGTAATTTAATTTAATCCTGATTTACGCTCTGGATTAACTCTAACCTGTGGAACTTGTTTAACTTCCATACTTATGTAATCTCTGTAAATAGTCTGTAATATGTAATGCTGGTATTATGCAATGCTGTATCTGTTTACCCTTAGAGCTTTTCTCCCTGGGCCTCCACTGAAAATGGACATGCATCCAGTCAGACTATCCCGGTCAACAAATGTAAAATAAATAAAAATAGTGTAAATAAACCTTTGAAGTTGGTAGTTACTGCCTTAGCATATACAAAACCAACTTACACACTTGATCCAGAAAGTATATTGTTTTTGCATTTTATTTTATTGTGGACAACTCGTGTATGTGTGTGTGTGTGTGTGTGTGTGTGTGTGTGTGTATGTGTATGTGTGTATATATATATATATATATATATATATATATATATATATATATATGTGTGTGTGTGTGTGTGTGTATATATATATATATATATATATATATATATATTTTTTTCATATGTAAAAAAAAATTGTTTTATGGATGTTTTTCTCAGATGAAAATGCTTGCAGTGACATCATGAAAGATCAAGCCCACAATGCCTCTGTTCCTAAATTAATCTATAAACTACTCTATTTTCATGACACATCAGTTGTAGTTTCCTACTTTCTATGAAGCTAGTTTGTCAACTACATCTGATGCTATCTGTGCCATTATTTATCACGGATGGGTCTTGAATCTGACCTCAGATCCGAGCTGGCAACTTGAGAGGATAGCTGCAAGCTCCTCCCTTACCCAAGATCCCTTGCTACCCACAACCCCCAGATCTCATTTGCTGTGATTTTGTTTGGAAGTGCTTCCTGCAGCTCAAGTGTTCAGTGATAGATAAGTACTTTTTTTTTCTGTTTTCTGTGTTTTTTCTTCTCCTTTTTAACTCTTCTTCCTTCTGCTCTCTACTGGTTAGATCCACCCCTCCCGGTAGTGCTTTAGGCTATTCTTTTGACCCCCTTCCCTGGGTTTCTACTCTCTTTTTTCACCCAGGTTCTTTGGGTAGTTTTACTCTCTAGTCCTTTCTTCCCCTTTACTACCTTGTCTCCCCCCCCCCTTTTTTTTGTTTTGCTGTGTGTGGGTGGTTGGTGTTTGGTGTGTACTTCGTGTGCATGATGTCCCAGAAAATCATAGGGTTTAAAAGGTGCTCCTCGTGTGGTTGGAAAATTACCCATTCCAACACTTATGAGGAATGTGTTTATTGTCTGAGAGAGCCACATCTAGAGGTTGAATGTGATATTTGTGCTGGATTCAACCCCAGGGCTCTACTGGAATGCAGGAACAAGCTTCTACTTAAAGGGCTTGCCAAAGGGGAGGTCCTTTGGTCTCTGCTTCCCCTTCTAAGCCCTCCTCGGATCCCAAAAAGAGGTGGTCTTCCTCTAGGGATTCTCCGTCGAAAAAGTTGAGGCTCTCAGATAGCAATTCCCCAGATCCAAGTCCAGCCTGTTTGGTTTAGGATCTGGGCTGTTCTGCTTCGAGCCCCGGCTCCCTCTGTTGGATCCAACACCTGGGATCCTTATAGGTTCATAGATAGGTACTAAGCTATCAGCCCAAGGGCCTACATAAGCCTAGCCAACAAGGCTCCCTGGCTTATGCCACCCAAGAAAGTTATTTTCCTGTGGCACTGTCGAGCAGAGACACAGAAGTGATCCACAGGGTGTATTTCCTATTTCCTATCCTTGGAGGTCTACAGATCCTACCTGATCCAAACTGCCCTCAGCTCCGACCCACCCATCGGATCAGTCTGTGGTGCCATTCACTACTTCTCATCCAAGCAGACCCTTGGATATGACGGTTTTGTCAGATACTATTGTTATTGAGAGCTGTTCCTCCAGATCAGGTCGGGCCATTCCTCAGTCTCTTCCTGATCCACCAGGAGTCTGTTCCCCTCAGACATGGTTAGGATGATGAGCTTTCTCAAAGCCCAAATCGAGTTGGGCTTGTTGCCATCCCCTGCTCACTTGCCTAGAGGATCTTCTCCATCCATGGGACACCTCTCTTCTCAGCCAACCAATCAGGCTTGGACCTCCTGGATCAGAGCATTCCTGGTGAGAGGCAGATGTCTGGTATGTCCCCCCTTCCCACGCTGTCAGGGTCCCTGCCCCTCTGGCCTCACAAGATTAGTGTGGGTTTCCTGGGAGGTGGGGTTGGGCTCAGAGTTTTCGAACCCATTCCCTCCCTCTGGAGGCCTCTGGGCTGGACAGCTTGGGGTCAGTATTGTCCAGAGACGTCTGTGCTGTCAGGATCCCCCCTTCTGTCCCGGGCGTCTGCAGCATAGGGGGATGAGGAGGAGGCTTCATCCAGACCATCAGCCTTTTGGGTGATAGAGAGGACCAGTCTCTGACTGGGCTGCTGCCTCTCCCTTGGCTCTAGGTCCTTCCCAGTCCCGAGCAGTGTTGGGTGGTGAGAACTTATCCTTCTAGGGTCAGCCCTCCTGTGAGCAGCTTCAGATGAGCATTAACCCCCTTGGGGTTCCTACCTCTTCCAAATCCTCCCGAGTACTCCATGGAAGAGGCCCCTGGGAAGAGGATGTGCAAGAGGAGGCACTTGTAATCCCCTAGAGAGTCCTTCACTGAAGACGTGGATTTCGAGGAAGGAGATGGTTCCCCTAGACATCCATCTGAGGAAGTGTCCTTTGGGGACATCCTTGAGATCTTTAAGGAGAGGCGGTTTGTTTTCCCCTGCCCCATCTTCAGACAAATCTGTTTTTGAAGGCCATTGGGACAGGCCCATCTTCTACCTGGGTGTCTCCCCTGCTGATGAACTCTTTCAACTCATCTCAGACAGGGCACGGAAGGAACCGGACACACTGGAGCCAGTTCCCAAGAAGGCAGGCACGTTTCTAAGTCCCCCCAAGGACTAGGCTTTTTAGAGTAAGGGTATCCCTGTTGATGCCCTTGTAGTGGCTGCAGCTACTAAAAAGGAGCTTGCCAAACAGAGCTCCATGGTCCATCCCCCGAACAGGGAGTCTCTGACGATGGATTGTTTTGGGAAGGACATGCTTGCCTCAGCTACATTTGGACTGAGAGCAATAAATTATATGGCACACTTTACATGGCGACAAAGAAATTTGGTATTGGAGCTCTCCACTTCCCTTTCCGAGTTGCTGCCTCCGTAGAGTCACAAATTGGTCTCTCTGAAGCTGTCCACTCTGACTTCCATAGCCAATGCCTCGATGAGGTTGATCGCCAATGCGGTGGAGGCCACCTCTCGAGTGGCAGGTATGGGCATTGCCTTTGCCAATTTGCAGAAACCTTTAAGGCTTCCTTTACTAATGCCCTTTTCGATGGGACAACTATGTTTGGACCTTCTGCCAAAGAGACCTTAACCCATAGTGAGCAGGAAGGAAAGACTCTGTCCATGGTTGGGATCAAGTTTTCTACACTGCAACGATCCTTTTCTAAAAGTCAGAGGGGTAATAAACTGATTCTGCAGGTTTTAGTCTTCCTTCTAGTATGCTCCTCAGGAACTCTCTTCCTCTGGCCAGGGAAGGGGATTTGACAACAGACTCTGCCCTAAAGGCAGAGGGGATCCACAGAACCAGGGCTCCCAGGAATCCTCCTTGAATAAGCCCTGTCAGCTCTCCTGAAGCATTACCCAGCTGTCCTGCCCTGGAAGCAGTCAGGGGTTGACTCTCCATACACCCCCTAGCCTGGACAAGTATTACCTCAGATCAGTGGGTATTGAACATCTTTTATAGGGGTTACTTCATACTCTTTCAGCCTCCTGCAATTCAACAATCTCTCCCGAACATTCCACCCCACCAAAGGGAGTTGGCCTTTCTCAATGTTTAAGACCTTTTTCAAAAAAAGAGCCATCCAAAAGTTCATGACAGGACAACAAGGGTCCAGAACTTACTCTTGCTTCTTTTTGGTGCCAAAACTGGAGACCTTCGTCCCATTTTGGACCTCCGTGATCTAAACTTGTTGGTCAAGAAGTCCAAGTTCCAGATGTTCACTGTTTAGTCCATTCTCCATGTTCTGTGCAAGGACAACTGGATGTGCTCAGTGGATCTCATGGATACATACTATCGTATCATAATCGACAGATGCTCCTGGAGATTCCTGTACTTTCGGCTAGAAGCCAACCACTCTTCAGTTCAGAGCCTTGCCCCTTGGTCTCACCACAGCCCCCGGGTGTTCACCAAATGCATGGCAGTGGTAGCAGCTCATCTCCTGCTGCAAGGTTTCTAGGTCTTCCCATACCTGGATGATTGAATTAATTGGTGTCCTCCTGTACACGGTGTCAGACTGCAGCACTTTTTCTACACAGTCCAGATCATTCGGACCAAGTCAGTTAGTTGATGGATCTGGAGTATCCCATGGTCCATTTGATCTTGCAAACACTAGATTCTATGGTGGCAGTGATAGATGAGAGTTCTGCAATGGACCCTAGCAGTGCAATGGTCAGCTCAGCTTCATCCCATGTCCATGACCATCAGGATCTTTCAGGTATGCAAACATTACGTTGCTTAGTGGTTCCAAGCTCAGGATCTTATTATAGGCAGGCCCTTCTGTCTTCCTCAACCCAAGGCCATGGTGACCATGGAGGCCTCCCTGTTGGGTGGGGGGGGGGGGCATTTTCAGGGAATGACTGTTCAAGACATGTGGTCCCCCTTAGAGACCAAATTGCACATAAATGTCCTGGAGATGAGACATTGCAAGCCTTCCAGGACTTTCTTCCTCTAGGGGCTATTGCATTTCAAACCGACAACATGGCAGTGGTCTGGTACATCAACAAACAGGGGAACACAGTCTTTATTGTCTGTGCAGAAAGGCCATGAAAGTGTGGGAATGGGCGATGTCTTCCAGGTGCCTTCTTGTTGCAATGCATATTACAGGTAGTTCCAGCATGTTAGCTGACAAGCTCAGCAGATCTATTCAGAGTTCTTCACGAGTGGTCCTTGAGCCATCAGTGACTCATTTAATTTTTGACCGCTGGGTTCTCCCTTGCTGTGATCTTTTTGCTCTCTGGTTTACCACAAATGCAGTAACTTCTTCAACCTGATCCCCCCCCCAACAGGGGAGTCACCAGGGGATGCTCTGGTTCACGATTGGCCATAGGGTTTCTATATGCTTATTCCCCTAATCCCCAAAGTCTTACAGAAAGCCCGTCACCTGAAGTCTCTTCTCATCCTCTCTGCCTCCTTCTGGCCTCATCAGACATGGTTTTCCCTCCTTTGGTTTCATTTAAAATATCCACTCTAGATATTGGATCCAGACTGGATCTCATTTCCTATTCATAGGGTTCCTCTTCCCATTCTCCAGTCCCTTTGTCTAACCACTTGCTTCCTCCAATTCTATGATCTTATCCCAGTCCAGGCTTCCGTCTCTGGTTAGAGCATTGTTTGGCCTCTCAAAAACAGTCTACCAAGAAGGTGTAGTCCAGTAAATTTTGGGCCAAGCAGCACAATTTAGATTTTTTTTCAGCCCCTAATCCCGCCTTTTGTTGTTAGCTTCCCTTTTTCAACAAGGGGCCAGTTTCTCTATGATTAAACTCCAGTTGGCAGCTATCTCCAACTTCCATTTGAATGAAAGTCCCACTTTCTCTCCTAGACTGTGTAAGGCCTTCCCCAAAGGGATCTTTTTTCTCAAACCTCCTAGCAAGGATCCCTCCCTCCCATGGGATCTCCCTCTGGTGTTGCAGTCTTTAACGCAGAAGCTCTTTGAGCCTTCGGTAATCTGTGATCTCAAATTCTTGTCTTCGAAGATGGCATTCATTTGTCCTTAAAGTAGCTTCAGTGGCTAACCTTAACCAATATATTCAGCTTCCTGTGTTCCTCAATTTTTCTAATAAAGGGTAATATAATTTGCATTGTCTGGATGTCCATAGCGAGTTACATTTTTACCTCGAGGACTGAGAGTTTTTGGAACTCAAATTCTTGTCTTCGAAGATGGCATTCATTTGTCCTTAAAGTAGCTTCAGTGGCTAACCTTAACCAATATATTCAGCTTCCTGTGTTCCTCAATTTTTCTAATAAAGGGTAAAATAATTTGCATTGTCTGGATGTCCATAGCGAGTTACATTTTTACCTCTAGGACTGAGAGTTTTTGGAAGTCCGATCACCTCTTTGTTGCCTTCTCTCAGGCTAGGAAAGGTCAAGCAGTTTCCAAGGTATCTATTTCTCATTGGATTGCCAGTTGCATTTCTTACATTTACCAAAATAGACACCTGGTGCTTTCAGGGCCAGTTAAGGCTCACTCTGCTAGGGCAGTAGCCACATCTTCTGCCTTCTTGGAAAAACTTTCCTTCGATGAGATTTACTCCGCTGCAATTTGGTCCAACACCCATACCTTTGATTCACATTATAGATTGAATATGGTGTCTAGGGACAGGGCTTCCTTTGGTTCCTCTGTGCTCTGGCATATCCTTCCTTGAGGCTTCCCAGGCTCCATAGTAGCTGGGGACTCTAACCCATCTGTGATCAATAATGACACTGATAGCTTCAGCTGAAGTTATGTACTTACCATAACTTGGTGTATGTGCTGTTCATTGTCATTATTCATCGCATTCCCACCTCCTCCTCCCTCCTTTTTCAGATCTGGGAGTTTCGGAGGGATGTCTCCCTTAGCAGTTTATTCATAGGCAGTTTTTTTCACCGTCTCCTTTCTGTCTATCCAGCAAACTCAATCTGAGGGTTGTGGGTAGCAAGGGATCTTGGGTAGGGGAGGAGGTTAAACTCAGGAGCTGTCCTGTAAGTTGCCAGCTCGGATCTGAGGTCTGATCCAAGACCCATCCATGATCAATAATGACCCATCCATGATGAACAATGACACTGGATAGCACAGATTCCAAGTTATGGTAAGCATACCTCTCAACCTAGAAACATCAAAAATCTGGACAAAGGCCCATGAAAAATGGCTACAGATCTGTACACTGATTAACATAAAAATTGCATCCATAATTATGTAACCCCACCCACGCCAATGGAATTGCAGGATACCAACTTTCAGATGCAAACTGAAGAACAGACAACTAAAATATGGGCCAGACCATGTAGCAAATGGTAACCTTTTGTTTTTTTAAATGTGCAGCAATGATATTCACTGGGAAGAGAGAAGACTAACGTTAGAATTTTGTTTTTTGTGACTTGCAGTATGTGGATTTTGTGGTAAAAGTAGGGCATTTAATAGCCAATATTCTAATCTTAGCAAAAGAATATTATAGTTTACTGAGACCTCCAAATGTCAATCTCCATGGCCAGTAGGTGGCCGTAGCATAGCTAGAGTTTGTGCCGCTCAGGGCTCTCTGAGTTTGCTACCCTTTCCCCTTCACAAAATCATGGTCGAATGGGGCTCCCCCATACACAGCCATCCCCCTCCCCCCTGCAGCCATTCCAGTCTCCCATTACTTGGCTATTTCACCCCATTTACCATAAACATTGTAATATCCATACTGCTTTACTTCTACAGTAATTATTTGGATTTTATTTAAAAGTTTTATTTTACATTTTATAGCACAAACACTAATAGACATCTGCTAAACAAAGCAATACAGTCTCACAATGAAAATAGACTTTGCATTAAAACTTCTCTGCCCTTGAAACTCACATTCATTGAAACAGGATTGAAACCCACATTCAAAGAAAATGCCAGTGATGGATAAAAGGTTACCTTTGGGCTGTTTTCAAATCATAGGCCCCTTGCACACGAAACATACATGTGTTCTTTGATTCACATTCCTGATTGTATTAAATTATATTCCTTGTATAATACAGCAGACTTGGAGCATATTCTAAATGTATTGTTTTGAACATTTTTCCAGTAAGCAATGAAACAAAATGCCACAAACCAGTAATAACAAAACTGCCCATTTCAAAACATTTCCAGCATAAAAGTCTACTCAAACGTCTACACTTCACCAGTATCAGTAAATATGCACAATCTCTACAGAAGTAAAAGTCATCTAAATAGTTCCACATTAAAGAGATCTGTAATTAATTATGGGGTTACTGCTAGCACACAACCTTATATTTCATTATTTCAACTACAAATAAAGTGCCTGTTGCCCTCTAGGAATAAACTGCCTGCGCTCTGTTAAAAAATGATAAGCTAGTAGTGCATTAGGAAATGGATGGCAAACTGATAGGTTCATAGTTACTAGGCATTTCTGCCAAAGATGACATTCTCAGGACTGCAGCATCCACTCCCTTTAAAAGTACAGCACAATACAGTATCAGTAATCCATCTACATACTGTGGGAGTAGAACCCACAGCCTTCTGCGTCAAAACCAAGTATAGTACCTGTTGTGCTACTAACAATGCGAACAGATGACATAAACATGAAACTTCTCTTTCCCTGAAGAACTTTGCAGCACAATAAATCTGGAAAAAGCCAAAATTTATTGGGGGAGAGGACAAAGGCCCGCAACCAGGGAGTGACACATTTTAAACATTGTTTGTATAATCTTAGAAAACTGCTGGAATAACATGTGTTGGTGTTACCATGCATTTCCTGAAAGAAAGGAAGACAAACTTAAACAGCTATATTTAGTAAATTCAATTCTCATTGATTTGCCAGAAAACCACAAATTATAAGAGGAACACAGACCAAAGTATAAGCCAAGCATTCCAGATACTCTGACACTTTGGACACTTAAGAGCTATGGACTTAACTCCTTGAATCACAAGTGGTGGTATTGATAAAGAATTCAGGCTCTTGCCTCTTGTTCCCAAGGTACAGGGTTTGAGCCTGGGTAATCCTAACCACCAGTTACGTGTACCTGGAGCATTTTATACACACACACACACACACATACACACACACACACACACACACACACACATACACACACACACACCTTGCAAACTCACAGCACTTAACCTGAAATGGACTTGAATTGAATGGTTCAACTGAAAAGTACAACAAACTTGAATGAAAAGCACAAACTTGCACTTCCAGCATTGAATTCAACTTTACCTGGCTGTCTGAGCCCTGGGAAACATGGCTGCTGACTTAACTCTTAACTGTTGCCAAATTCTGACAGGCTGCTCATGAAGCTGACATCATTGTGCGCACCTCTACACATGATGACGTCGGCTGAAAAAGAAGAAAAAAAGCTGGGAAATTGAAAATAAAGGGGGGCACTCATGAATTCGTGGCACACCATTATTTGGACCTCAAAACCGGTAAATGCTGAGGAATTCAGCACGGTTGAGAGGGTATGATGGTAAGTACATAACTTTCTTTCTTGTATGTGGAGCACATCATGTTTAAAATTAACAGTGATTATGTAGTAGTCAAACCATGGTGTAAATAAGTATCTCCCTGCAAATAGCCAAGTTGTTTCTGCTTACACACAGTGCATTGTGTAATATGAAAAGCATTGCCCAATACCTATCATGACATAATTTTGTGGGTGAGGTTATTGAAAAGCTAAGTGAACAGTGAAAGCAAAAAAAAAATCAAACAGAGCTTCTGTTTTTCAAAATCATTTGAAACTATAATGAGGAATATAATGGGTAATTAAAGTAGTTAAAGATGCATCTGAAAGTGACTGGTACTGTTTAAATCAAGGACATTAATCTTAATATTTTTTCATGCTTTCAAATGTGGGGATATTATCTTGATTTTGCATATACTGTGGTCAGTACACCATCTTCTTCTACCCCAGAACCCACGGTGGTGGCATTATTTAACTTTAACTTGCCTCCTCCTTGCCTTTCTTATCTTGTTGCAGTGTTGAGTGGATATATTACAACTAAGAAGTACTGTCTTGCTTTTATTTTTCAAATATACTGAAGTCATTGTCAGGACTCCCTCGTCTCACATTTAAAATACCCCTGACTCCATTCTGCACTAAACTGGTTTACAATATAACATGCTATTTACAATATGACTTTTTATACAAATATTAATAAAAACAAAACTTTTGTTTTTCATTTCTTTTAGTGTCCTCCTAAACATTAAGGACATAAAGTTGGGTATATTGCTTTATATTTCACCCACCTGTTTAACACAGTCATCAAAATTCTGGCTTTTCTCAGCCACTTCACCTTGCCAAAGCTGTATTTCATTTGTATAATCATATATCTGATGCTTTACAGTCTTCCATTTATTCACTTATCTCACAATACTGCTTGTCGTCTTCCTGATCATCTCCATTTCCCAACACAAGTCTCTGGTTAAAATGCAAGGGGCCTGTGATTCTTCTATTCAGCTCGTGTGTTTTTTTCTTTTTCACTCTAACATTTTCCTTTGGAACTATGCAAAAGGTTTCACAAACAGTGTCTGAGGTGTTGCTGTTGTCAGAAGAGTGAGATGCAGAATTTGTTTGATGGCTCAATCTTTGTTGGCTAAACTTTTTATTTCACCTTACCCCATTCTGCATCCAAAAATGCCTTCAATCCTGCAGGAAAAAATTTCTGAAGGCAGGTAGTTATAGCACCTTGAATCTTCACGCCAACATTCCCTGATTGCTGGGATAAACTTGACTCTGTGCTGCCTGTTGTACAGTGAGTAATCACTTTCCACAAACACTCTGCTGTCTCTTATTTTTAATACTTTTCTGCCACAGTTTTATCAAGAGCAGCTGTTTGTTGGTATGTTTGCATCTTTATGAATATTGGTCTTTGCTACTTTCTTGTGACCAGATTTGGAGCATATACGTAATGTGTCCTTTCAATTGACTAGTCCTGCTATGAAATACCAGCCCAGTTCCTTGTTTAGACTTTCATAAAATTAACAAGGTCTGTTCTTCCCAGTTTTTTTGACCCTACAGGAAGTGTTGTCTTCTAATGCTATTGTTTTTGAAACCGCTCTTCTTGAGAAGCTTTATGTTCAGCCAGCCTCCTCTTCATTTCAGTCTGTTTTTTGCAGTTGGGTTGCCACCTTTCGTTGTGGTTAAAACTGTGGTATAAGGTCATGCCCCCTGCATCACCCGTAACTCTGCCCATTCCCAACCCCTCTCCCATCCATGTCCCGCCTGTTTTGTGATATCACTATGACATCAGTTGACAGGGACTGCCCACTTTTATTTCCATTCCTGATGCTTGCTTTTAGCCGATTTACTATGCTTTTTTGTTAAAAAACTAAATAAATAAAGCATACTAACTCAGCCAATGTAACAAACTCTGGTACTCTGTTTCCATTTTTAAACAGAATACTGGAGTTTGTACAGTGTTTTCTGGACTACCAGAGAATCGATTTGATTTCCGGATAGTCCGGGAAAAAACGGAGAGGTGGCAACCTTATCACAATTAGCATGACACAATGATTTAAAAACCCTGAATGAAAATAAGTATGATGCAAAAACACTTGTCTTCTTGTAAGCAATGGAAAAAGGAATTAGAAACATAAGTTACACATTCAGTAGAGAGAAAGAAGGAAGAATGAGGCCTGGAATGCAGGCATCTCCCAGTCTCACTGCTCCTATTTTGCACACAGTCTCAGACTCCTATGCATTTCATGATGGTCTAAAACCGGAAGCACACTTTTTGTAAACAAAATATCTTCCTTGCCCTCTTGTCTACCCAATGCTACACTGTTTCGACTGTCACTTCCAGTATCCATAAGGTACACAGGTTGTAAACACAAGAATCCATATCCCAACCCACAAACCTTTGCACCTCCGTACTTTTTCAGTAGCTTGCACCATACAAATACAGGCTATATTAGATATGCATGTAGCGGTATACAAAAATCTGGAAAGTGGCAACATGTGTAGAAGTTTTTCTTGTATAGGGCAAAGTGTGGATTACAGACTATAACATACTTTGAAAGTAGATGTGTGTATGAGTCTGTGTTTGTGTGAGATTGGGAGACTGAGTGCGATGTGTGAATGAATGCAGGTATGAATGAGGAAGTGACTGTGCGAGAGAGATTGGGAGAGAGTGAATGCGATCGTGTGCAAGTGAATGCCAGTTGCTCGAATTCCAGTAAGAGTGTAATGTCATTATTCCTGGATATTTCAGAGTTTTTTGAATTACTTCCGGGAGATGCTATAAAAATCCGTGAGACTCCTGGGCAATCCAGGAGAGGTGGCAACCCTGGAATAGCTAGTTTTACATTTTATTTTTTCCAGTTTCTTACAATTTGACTCAGCTTTTCACTTATTTTTAACACCCCTGAGTGCATGAGTGCATTTTATAAGTTTTTCCTCTAAATTACTGAAAGCCAGCTACTGTACCAAAGCTGAAAGTTGAGCTGCTTTCTTGCTAAACAGCTGCAATATTCTTCCCAGCCAGACATTTCTCCCCTTTTCTTGTTGAGTCTCCATATTTTCACTTTGCTGGCTGCCAGACAATGCAGTTGCCAGTCAGTAACTGAATTTTCCCCAGTTTTAAAATGTTTACTGGCTTTTGTAATAATTTCTCAATTTTCACATTAGAGAAGGCTCTAATCAACCTGTTTATCAGCGTGCAGCCATCTTGCAAGTTCTGTTCAGTTATTTGTTGCTTACAGCTGTGTCATCCACTTGATCATGAGGAGCTTGATCATCCAGGTAAAAGAAGAGAAAGGGATAAGGCACCCAAAGAAACTGTTGATTTAGGTTGGACTTCCACTTCCTCTTTTATATCTGAGTTGGTGGAACCCCATGAGGTTCTTTTGCATCTCCCACCTCATATTTTGGCATCTCCCAGGCCCTCTAGTGTTTTGTCTGTGGAAGTCATTATGATTAAGGGTTAAAGGTACTTTCATTGTTACCAATCCACCCTCTATTTCTTCTCCTATCAGCCTTCCAAAGATGAGTTCCCTTGAACCTAGAGCCATTATTATAAAAGGGGAAGGTGGTAAATGTATGTCATGTACTCCTCAAAGAAATTGAAAGGTATGACATAGAGTTCTCACACTTTTCAGTGAAGGCTCAGGTGGATGTCCCATGTAAAAGGCAGCAGAAGACAATACCCCTCATTCTACTGTCGGGTAAGTGTCTTCTGAAAATCCTTTTCCTCAGACCTCTCAAGATGAGGCTTCGCTGCTGACACACTATAGGATCCAGATCAGCTCTCAGGCTTTCGAGACATCCCTTTCTTTGAGCACTTCATCCTTGGATAGCTTGTCTCTGATCTCAACGTCTGATCCAACAAGGTCACTGTTAGACTCTGGTCTTTCTCTCAGATCTACAGATCCCAGAGGTACAGTGCCTAGCCTTTTGGCATCTGGTTTCATTGTAGAAAGGATTATTTCTCAGTCTGAGACTAGGGTTTCTGTTGAGCTGGATCGATCCTGAACTTCTTGTCCATCTGGTACTTCAAGCTCGCATTAGTTAGCATCAGATCAGCCTGCACCTTTAGACTTCATTCCATCCAGTAATACGGAGTCCCCTGATTCTTCAGTATCCCCTCTGGCATTCCCATCTGGGAGGTAGATGTAAAGAGCAAATGCAAAATGAAGCATTTTGACTCCTTTGAGGAGTTAGTCACTGAGGATTTCAACCCCAGTGAAGGGGAAGGGTCCCCAATATCCCCTGCAAGAATGCCCCTCTAAACAAGCTGTTTGTTGATGAGACAGTGTGGAGAATGGGCCACTAAAATCCTTTCCCCTGAGGATTCCCTTTCTTGCGGCCTTCCATGTGCTGGATGGTTCCCTCCTCTGGATGCCCTCATCACTTTGGTATCCAAAAAGTGTGGAGAGAACCTGATGTGATGGGGCCAGTCCCCTGGAAACCTGACAAAATATTAGTACCTCGTAAGGATAGACCATTTGGGATCAAAGGCCTGACTGTGGTTGCTATTGTGGTCACAGCTGCTACCAAGGGGAAGATCTCTGAGGTAAGCTTTATAGTTCACCCCCAGAGCCTCAGATTTTGGGCCATCTAGGGAGGTGCACCTGTGCTTCAAGCACATTTGCTTTATATGCATTGAATTACTTTGCTCACTAGACAAGACTAAAGAGGGATTTGATCACAGTTGTCAGACTGTGATGATACAGCAGCCTCCAGAGACTCAAGTGTTCCGCGAGTCTTCTCTCAAATACTGCATATACTATGGCTTGCACAGCAGGCACTTCTATTACTATGTGATGCTATGCCTGAATGTGTTTATATAATTTTGCTGACTTCCATGCCCTTTTGATGGTTCCAAAGTCAGATACATTGAGCAGAAGTGAACAAAAAAAAAGGTGACATTTGCTGTAGGGGGTGAGTTTCTCCACCTCACAACGTACCTTCACCGGGAACCAGAAAAGGATTAAACAACTGTTTTACCCATTCTTAAATCCCATTAGTTTTTTTCAAGATGCACTTTGTGAAGGAGTCTCCCATGTTAGAGGGGGGACTTTCATTGAAAGCCATCCAGGCAGGGAGGGGTGGCCTGCAAAGCTAGGGCTTCTGGTGTCCCTTCTCCTGTAAGCCCTTCCAGTGCTCCTGAATGGTTGCTTGACTGCTGTCTGGAGGCAGTCTGGGGATACTTGGCTCTCCACACTGAAGCATTGGTGGCTATCACTTCAGGTGTCTGGGTGTTGAGTTGTTTCCAGAGGTTATTCCATTCCCTTTCTGTATGCTCCAAACAAGTATCAAATATTGGTTCCTGACATTCCACCCAGTCAAGCAGCAGTGGAGATGATAAAGCTGCTTCTCAATCAGACAAGTGTTCCCAGCAGACCAAGGAGCATCCTGGGTTTACTCAAGATTCTTTAGTGCCAAACAAATTGGGACCTCAGGCCCATTCTAGACCACAGCAAGGTGAATCTTTGTGAAACAGATCAAGTTTCGGATATTTACTGTGTAATTCATTCGCACTTTGTGGATGGGACAACTGGATGTGTTTGTTAGACCTCAAGGATGACTACTATCCCGTAAAGATAGTGAGGCATTCCAGGAGTTTTCTGCACTTCTGACTGGGAGACTGTCATCACTAGTTTAAGCACTGCCCTTTGATTTCACTACAGCCTCCATAGGTGTACACCAAATGTGTGGCAGTCTAGTGCAGGCTACAGGGGTTTCAGGTCCAAACCAGGAACTACTTGCTCCATCTGTCTGTCCTTGAGCCTCATTGAACTGCAACAAGTTCAGTTTGAAATGGCTCAAGTCATTAAGTTCATTGGTTGCAACATGGATAGTATCACTCAGACTGAAAAAGTGCCTCCTGCCAGACTGTCATCTCGCTGGAGCCAAGTCATCCACCAACTCCTGCTTGCGTAGCTCAGCTGCTTGGCCTGATGGCAATGTCTTCTTTTCTTGTGCCATTGGCAAGGTTCTACATGAGGTCTTCAGGGGACCATATCGATCCAATGGTCAATTTCATCTCATCCTATGGACCTTCCCATTTGTCTTACCACACTTTGCTGCCACCCCATTTCTTAATGGCTAGTGTCTCACAGGTTCTAGTAGGTTGACCTTTTGTTTTCCCTTAGCCCGAGGACACTTACCAGGGATGCTTCCCTCTTGGGGTGAGTGGCTTTTTAATGGGAAGACAGCCCAAGGTACCTGGTTCCAAGTGGGGGTCAGTCTTCACAGCAGTATCTTTGAGGTGAGAAGTGCAGTTCTAGCATTGCAAGCCTTTCTGGACCCTCTCCACAAGGGGTGTGATAGCCATCCAGTCCAACACTCCTGTGGAATAGTACATAAATGGGGAAGACCCTTTCATGCCAGCTGTCTTGAAAGACCACAAAGGTATGGCAATGGGCAGTGTTCTCTCAGCGATTTCTAATATCGAAACACATCCTGGGAAAATCCAGCTTACTAGCAGATAAGTTGATCAGGAACATCCTCATGCGTTACAGTGTAGTCCTTCAATCCAAAGATAGTGGTGCAAGTGTTTAGCAGCTGGGGTCAATGTTGATGCAGTCTTTTTGCATCCCCTTCCAACACCAAGTGCAGCAGCTTTTTTTTTTTTTTTGCCCTGATCCTCCTCTCCAGGTGGACAGTCTCCAAGGGATGCTTTTCTCCATGTTTGGCCCCTGGGTCTGTATACACCTATCCAAGACTCTTAATAGTTTCTTCAGACAGTGGCCCATTCCAGAGCAACTGTGATCCTCATAGCCCCCTTTTGGGTGAGACAGGTGGTGTTTCCCCTTTCTGTGGCCTCACCTGTTGTACCACGTTTAGGTCACGCACCCTGTTTGAGTAATTTCTCATACCTCTGGTCAACCTCACCCAAATCACAAGCCCTTCAGAATTGACTGCTTGATTCCTCCATGAATTCTACATCCTTTCCACTTGCAGAATCCTTTGACCAGGACATTAGCAAATGGAAAAGGTTTTCTGTTTGGCTTCAGCCAAAGGTTTGTCTGTTCTCTGCTCCTTTGAAAGAAATTTTGAGTTTTCTAGTGGATCTGTTTCACTTTGGTCTTAGCTGTTCCATTGTTAATGTCCAGTTAGCTTGCCATATCTACTTTTCATGTAGGCATGAATAATATAGCAATAACCAATGATGTGGGTGTGGTATAGTGAAGATTTACCTACGGTTGGTGTGGTTTAATTATGAGGGTGAAGCCCAAGTGATTAAACAAAGCCAACTGTGAGTAACTCTTCAATAGACCACACCCAGGAGTTGGTTATTGCATTTTTGCAATGACATTATTTAAGAAAAAACATGACTTACTTTTCTTAAATAATGGTTTTGTATAATGGCACCATGGTGGTGGTCTGCATTTTCCTGATTTTGCCCTTTGATGATGCACTGCGTATGCATATGGGACTTGTGTTTCCAGTCTTGTATGGTGCTGCTTTAGCAAGCAAGCAACGGAGAAAGGGCAATCTTCGTTGCTTTTTTTTTTTTTTTTTTTTTTTTTTAAAGAAAAAAGTGCAACTTCCCAATAGTTTAGCGGTACAAGAAAGATGGGGAAATACAAGGAGAATCAGGTATGTTTTAGTTTGCAGAACGTACCTGATTTTCCTTTTATTTTCTGTGATCTCATACATAACTGTCGATGTTTTATTTGAAATAAATGTGAATGTATGCATTGTCTGAAGGAAAAAGTCTGAAACTGAAATGGCTGTCATTTAGTGACTTTGTTCCTCGGTGATTTGTCGGTTCAAACTCAGTGATACTTTAGCAACCAGACTTTTACTGTTGGTATATTCTTGATTTACAACTGGCAAGCTGGTTGGGCTGACCAATCGACATGCTCATTTTTGAATGTTAATGGTCAGTCGTATAACACCTTACATCGCTCAAATTTCTGAAGGGTACCTTCCTCTTCTGCCCTAAATGGGATCTGGTATCCTTGGGATTTGATCCTACTCTTGCAAGCCTTGGCTTTACCTCCTTTGCCAGCCACAACAGTAAGTTTGAAACTTATCTTGGAAAACCTTGATCTGATGTTAATCTTCATTCATTCATGACTGATGGGTTTCACTTCCGTCCTCTCAACTGACTCAGCAGATATAACAAGCTCATGCCAGCCAAAAACTCTCATGCTATGGTTACCCATAGTGACCCTGTCCTGATCTCCTTCGATCTTGTTTCCTGCATAGAGTTTCAAGATGCATCAGGCCAGCTCTCTAGCTAAGTGTTCTGTTTTTCTCTATATTTGACAATTTAACAATATATTTTTCTCTTCAGTCTACCTCTTATCTTAGTTTTTTTATAGCTAAAGATATTTTTCCCTCTGTGTGAGTGAATTTGTAATTTTTCTCTTTTATCGTGTTTGTATTTCTTCGTACCATTGTTGGTACAGGCCCCTCCCTTCTTTACCCTTATGTATTTTAAATACCATTGTTGGTATACCTTTCTTTCCTTCCCTTTACACTTGGGGGCATTTTGCTATTACCCTTGTTGGTTTAAAAAAAAAAATCTATTCTGTCTGCATGCGAGTGTAATAGAATATTTCATTCTGTTTATTGTATAACTACTGTTTAACTGTATTGTTGATAATGGCTAACAAGAAGGGCACTACTGGATGTAATCAGTGTGACAAGTGTGGCAGGAAGATGCCAAATTCTGATGGGCATATTTCCTGAGTTTATTGCCTTAGCGTGCCGCATTTGAAGATCCAACCACAGTGTGAGCTCTGTAAGGGCTTTAGTGCCAGCACCTTAACTGAGCCCAAGAACAAATTAATCTTAAGGGGTCTCTTAAAAACCCCTTTCACGGAGGCTTTATCTGAGACAGAGGTCTCAACCCCTCCTTAAAAAATCACGAAGAAGAGGACTCACTCGGTCCCATTGTCTCCTCAGTCCCAGGATCCAAAATCTACTAAGGCATAGGTTCATATAGAACTAAAAACTAAACATGTCAAAATGACTACGACACCTACCTCAGCACCAGAGCCTAAAACTCTAACCACGGTGCCGTCCTTGATTACAGAACCGACAACCTCTTCTACGGTACAATCACCTTCCACGGTACCACAGACCCTTTCGACAGCAACAATAGATAGCCCCTTAAAATTGGTCTCTTCCACCCTACCATTACAACCTTCTGGCCTTCCGACCACTGTGCCGAAGGTTGAGATACTAGCCCAGGACTCTGTTCTCTGTTCATTGACCCCTTTGTGGGATAACAGCTAAGCCAATTCCTTGATTGACCAGAATCTCCATCGTGGATGTCAACCCATTCCACCAGGTGTCTTTCGGAGCGTGACATAGTGAGACTTGTGGACCAGCTTCTAGCGGCCAGAGACATCCCAACTCCAGCTAAGATCTCCCTCCCACCCGGAACCGAAGGTTTTTCTACACAGACTCCAACCTATATTTCTCCTTCAACCTCCCCACAGGTCTTAGAGCCCTCAATGCTGATGCCAACCTCTTGGATTCCCCAGATAGATCTTACCACAGTTTTGGAGCCTACCCTATGGACCACGGCTCAGAGTTGACCCACCCTCGAGACTGTGACTGGTCTGTCAGCACCGTGATCCCTAGTGCTGCACCGATTTATTTATTTTTTTTCCTATGGCACCGTCTATGGTTCCAGTTGTTTTGACAGTGCTGAGTCCTCCCAGGGCTCCTTCCCAAGGGGTGGGCTCATCGGAGTGGGGTGTGACACCAGTTCCGAGATTCTTACTCTGATGTTCTTCATGTTTCACTGTTACAGTCATCACATTTGGGTTATCCCTGCCATGGTAGCCCTCGGCCGCCCGAATACCAGAGACTTAGTATTTCTGCGTCGGTTGCTATCGCTTGAGGACTGATGTCAGGTCATCAGTGGTATAAAGTAAGACAGCCGACGCCATTGCATCAGTCTTGCCATGGAGCCCAAAGCAGAAGCACGAGTGCCGGTTGGCCGCTACCTGAGTTTTAATTTCCGAATTGAAGTTGAAGTCTTCTAAAGCTAAGTACCCCATTGGGGATTCGTTTTTCTTGCACTAACCGATGTCAGAAAAAGTTAATTGTCTCGCCTGTGGAAAGCAAATACCACACCGAGACTTCACTCTTACTGCATCACTTGCCTAGGCCCAGATCACGAAGTCCCCAGTTGTCGCTTTTATGCTTGAACGCCAGAACTATCAGTCATTGGGCCCTTATTGTAGCCAGATATTTTTGTTTACAGTCCTCGAATTCCAATATGGCTTTGGTAAGCCATCCGACAGCAGATCTTCCAAAAAAAGTAAAGATAAAGACAGATACAGACCGCACAGGTCCAAATCTTCTGACGACACTTCCGTTAAGCTAGTAGTCAGTCTTCCGGTACTCAGTGAGGTGCTTTTGCAGCCCCTTATGCCCGCTTCAGTTGATTCGCAGGCTGCTACCGAGACACTTTCAGAGTCTGGTATGCTGCAAAACTCTTCGTCTAAGGATCCTGCAGTTGTCTCTACCTTGGATGGGTCCGGAGCTGCTGAGCAGGCACCAGCTTCCAAGGAAGTCCTTCGCAGCTCCGAATCTCAACACAAACCATCCTCTTTCGCGACTACCATTCTTTGGAAACAGAGTTCCTTAGGCCCTGGGTTCGAACCACACCCAAGAAACCGACTACCCACTCTCGGGCACCTGCAACCTTGCCTCACTCTGAAATGCTTAAAATGGCAGAAGACCTTATCATGCTGATCAGGGGAAGCCAAGCTACCCCTTCAAAAAGGAAGAGCGATCTGTCCCCAGTAGTTTTGCTTGAACAAGATTCAGATGAATCTGATGCATCTGACTATGAAGACATGCAGCCCCTCTCCACTTTTGAGGACATGCAGCCCCTCTCCACTTTTGAGGATTCTGATGCAGAAGAATCAATTCCTTCAGCTTCTCCCACAAAGGATTTTTCCTTTGGGGAAACCCTGCATACTTTAAGAGAGCATTTCCAATGGGAGATTCAGGACTGCCCTCAGTTTAAAAAGGGCCTCAGGGAATTCCTAGATCTTCCGCAACTCAGACCCTTGGCCATCTCCCTTGTCTTGGATGTGGTGGATTATGATTTCCTTGATTCCAGCTTGGCTCCTGGTGCCCTACCCTCCTGCTACCAGACAGGTACTACAGAGTCCTTGACTCGCACAAATATCTTTTTAAAAATCCAACAGCTGACCCCGAAGTCCTTTCTCAAGGGCTAAAAGGGATTAAAGCAACCTTTGCTAAGAATCCCACCCCCGCCTAGACAGGAATTCCCGAGCATTCGACAGATGGGGTAAAAAAGTATACTCCTCAGCTCCTCGTGCTATCATGGCACTAAACTGTCAGTTCCTTATGCTTAAATATCAGCAACATACCTTGGAACGCCTTAAACAAAAAATGTCCTCCTTTTCTGCTTGGGCAGAATCTACAGATTTAAAAGACTTGATGCATTCTGCAAGTCAAGTAACTAAACACACCTTGCAGTGTGGTTTTGATGCCCTAGAAGCTTCTTGCAGGGCAGCAGTCACTGGATCTGTCATTAGAAGACATGCATGGCTTAAGAAACACCCCTGCCAGACCTAAATTCTTGAATGCACCCTTGCACAAAGATAACTTATTTGGCACTAAGGCAGAAGAGGTCTTAAAAAAAAAGAAAAAACAATATCTATGCAAACAGATTTCTTACAGTTTCAGCCCCCTAGGTTCAGCAGGCATTTTCCCTCCAAGCACTGGTCC
Organism: Protopterus annectens; assembly: GCF_019279795.1. Classification (NCBI taxonomy): domain Eukaryota; kingdom Metazoa; phylum Chordata; order Ceratodontiformes; family Protopteridae; genus Protopterus; species Protopterus annectens. The sequence goes on from NC_056731.1 coordinate 849,280,079, forward strand.
TTTCCTGCTCCGAGTAAACAGGCCCAGCCTAGGACCCGTGGAAAGAGACCACCCCACCCCTCCCCCTGACAGCAGCCCCAGGGAATGCAGAGATCTAAGCAGTGGACTACCTCCACTTCAAAACCAGGGAGTTCTTAGCCCCTCCCCCTTATGGTAAGAACTCACAATGACTCACCTCCTCCCGACCTCCTCTCTGTTTCACCTTCACTTACCCCTAGGAGGAAAGCTCTCCTTTCACTCAAGTACCTGGACCATCATTACCAAGGACCAATGGGTTCTAAACATTGTGTCTCAGGGATATAAATTCTCCTTCCACACCCAAAAGGGTTCCCAGATCTACCTCCAAATCCGTGGGCAGAGGCTCAAAAGAAAATCCCTTTCCTGCTCTCTGAGGACAGTAGACCACGTTCCTGCAGAACAGATAGGCCAAGGCTTCTACTCCAGACTTTTTCTGCTGCCCAGAGAAGAGGGCACCTGGTGCCCCATCCTCGCTCTATCCATTCTAAATACCTTCCTAGCGATCCTAAAATTGAAAATGCTCACCCTCCAGCAGCTGCTACCCATGCTCTCAAAGGACGCTTGGCTAGCCACCCTGAATCTAAAAGAGGCCTACTTCCACATTCCCATCAGGGAATCATGCAGAAAATATCTCCGCTTCAGGGCAGGATCTCAACACTTTCAGCTCTCCTCACTTCCCTACTGCTCCCAGAGTTTTCACAAAATGCCTGGCTCTGGCCATTGCCTTTTGCAGACAGATATTCAAATTTATCCCTACTTGGATGACTGCCTTATTCAGGCAAACAGCTAGGAAAAGCTGCTCAAATACCTGGCCTTTGTAAAGAGTCTACTAACCTCCCAGGGGGTATACAGTCAACGAAAAGAAATCAAAACAGGTGCCCACCCAAAGGATAATCCTCCTTGGGAGCAAGTCTGGACTCAGCATCCCAGATGGCATACCTTACACCAGAGAAACAAATTTTCCTATCAGCCTGCTACTGGCCATCAGGCCCCAGCTTTCTGCAAGGAAATTCCTGCAAGCTCTGGGGTTCATGGCATATTGCATACTCCTCATTCCATCCTGCATATGAGGAAACTTCAATGGTACCTAAAGAGCCTTTGATTTCAACACTGTCTAGACCTGAAAAATCTTCTACCTATAATTCCTTGCCTCAGAAAGGAATTTTTTTGGTGGGCAACAGCCTTCCTCCACAACAAGGGACTGCCCTTCTCCCCACACCCTGCCACCCAGACCCTCACCACAGATGTATCAGACTACGCTTTGGGTACACACCTGGACGGTAGGTGCATCCAGGGCCAATGGAGCCCACAACAAATCCCCTTGCACATCAGTCAAAAAGAGATGATGGCTGTGCAGCACGCCTTGATACCTCCTTTCAAACCCCTTCTCTCTTCAGGAGTTCTCCTGATCAAAACAGACAACACCACTGTGATGTGGTACATCAACAAGCAGGGAGGGACTCGCTCCTACCCTCTATGCAGGCTGCCCATGATCCTTTGGCTCACAGCCTCTTCCATGCAAATAATACCTACCAGGCTCTCTCAACTCCCTGGCAGACCAATTAAGCAGAAACCTTTTGGACCCACACGAGTGGCAGCTCAACAGAAGTACCTTCTTCCTAATAACTCAGAAATGGAGAACCCCAAAGGTTGACCTCTTTGCCTCCCACACCAACTGTCAGCTCAGCAAATTCTGCACCAGGATACATCACTGCATGGCTTGGAAAGTGGATGTCCTGTCCTTCCCCTGGGTCAGCCTCTCTGTCTATGCCTTTCCTCCCTTACCTCTCCTCCCCAGGGTACGGCTCAAAATAAGGGAGGAAAAACCAAGGACCATTCTTATAGCTCCAGACTGGCCCCCCTTGCTGCACAGCCTGTCCCCACTGCCTCCATGGCATCTTCCTCAGATTCCAAACCTCCTAACCCAGAGAGAAGGGGAATTCATGCATCCCCAATTGCAGGCATTCAGTTTGGCAGCTTGACTTATTCCCTAAACCCGAACCAATCTGCCATCCTCAGTAAACAGGTTCTGGATGTCATCTGTGAGGCCAGACGCCCTAGCACCAGAATGTCTTGTGCAGATAAATGGAAAAGGTTCTGCACCTGGATCCAGGCTAAGGGGGCTAGTACGGCACAGCCCTTCACCCCTTTCATCCTGGATTACTTAGCTGACCTACTAGACAATGGTCCCTCTCTCCTCTATAAAAATTCATGCCTCTGCTATTTCTGCTCATTTTCCCACTGAGCAGCCCCTTTTCTCACCCTTTGATCAAACGGTTCCTCAGAGGAGTTAGCAACTTGAGGCCCCCGAGAAGGGCACCAACTTGGGACCTTAACTTTGTCTTGGAAAAGCTCACCTTGCCTCCTTTCAAACCAGCTTCTTCAGCAGAGCTAAAATTTCGCCCCTGGAAGACGGCCTTCCTTCTGGTCATCACTTCAGCCAGAAGAGTGTCTGAGCTGCAAGCACTCATGGCTGTGGAACCCTTCATCTTCCATGCAGACCGGGTATCCCTCAGAACTAACACATACTTCATGCCCAAGGTGGTATCCAGTGTAGCTCTCAACCAATCCATTCATTTGCCCACCTTCTTTCCTAATCCCCATAACAAGGGGGAAAAGATTCTTCACTCTCTAGATGTGCACAGACTGCTCAGATACTATCCAGACAGGACTAAACCCTTCAGAAAGTCTGATCAATTGCTGGTTAGCTTTGCTACTGGGCAGAAGGCAAAGCCATCTCCAAGCAAACCATTTCCAAATGGATAGCACACTGCATCCATTTCTGCTACAGACAGCATGATAAGCCTCCCCCCAAGGGAGTCAGGGCACACACCACCAGAGCAGCCTGTACCTCTGCAGCTTTCCTCAGAGGACTCCCCACCGGGGACATCCGAGAGGCTGCCACATGGACATCTGTTCACACTTTTTTCAAGCATTACCCACCTGCCTCTCTTCTCCAAATCCAGGGCAGGGTTTGCCTCTACAGTCTTGCAGGGCATTCTAGCCAGCCCCTAGCTTCCTTGACTGGCTCTGCTTTGGGAATCTACCTAAATGTGATGACTGCAACAGTGAAACATGAAGAACTTAGTACAGTTGTGTACAATTAGCATAAATGTAGATGTTAGTGTGTGCACTGTTGCAGTTCTGGTTTCCCTCCCTCCATTCTTCTTTTTTCTCCTTCTGTTACCATTCTTCCTTGTTCTTCTTTCCTTGCAAGAGACATATTGGTATTTATTTTCCATTGGTGGGGTTCTTCCACCAGAACTTGGCCTCCTACTTTGGGGGCTCCTGACAGGTTAGGGCAAGAAAAACTGATGTAATTACGTCAGCTGCCTTACTTTATACCACTGACAACCTGACGTCAGTCCTCAAGCGACACCAGCCGAAGCAAAAATACTAAGTCTCTGGTATTTGGGCCGGCCGAGGGCTACTTTGGCAGGGATAACCCAAATGTGATGACTGCAACAGTGAATACACTTGAACATCTACAGTTATGGTAATTGTATACAACTGTACCTTCTGGGCTCCCATCCCTCTTCAGGTGGGTCTGCCTTCCAGGTTATGGAGGGGGCACTTGCTTCAGCAGGCTCACAGTTGGCTCCCTCAGCACCGGAATGACATGTATACATGTCCTCTGGTTCGCAGCTGCCACAGTCCCACTACTCTGGGACATCGGACACAGGAGCAGCAAGAATACCCTACTGCAAGGCACCCTCTCTTCTGAGTCCTCTTCAGAACTTCCCCCTGAAGAGCCACCTCATAAGAGATCATGCAAGAGGAAGCACTTTGATTTTCTGGAAGAATCTCTCACCAGAGATGCAGATTACGATGAGGGGGAAGGGTCCCCATTGTTGCCTCCTGAGGATATCTCCTTTGGAGACCTACTGGAGATCTTTAAACAGAGGGGTGACTGGAAGTCCACCAACCTTTCCTCTGAGGAATCTGTATTCTTGCAGGCTTTCCGTGCCTGACCCTGTACTTCCTGGGTGACCCCCGCCTGCAGATGAGTTTGTCAAGCTCATCGTGCTGCTCGCCTGGAAGGCCCTTGACGCTGTTGAGCCAATCCCTTGGAGACCGGATAAAATACTGTCCCCACCAGAGGATGAGACCCATTGGTCCAAAGGCTTGGCAGTAGATGCAATGGTGGTGGCGGCCACAAAGAACTCGTAGAGGAGAGTCCTGCTGTCCATCATCCAAACAGGGAGTCTCGGATGACAGACAGATGGGAAGTGGGTTTATGCTTCAATGACCTTTGCCATATGGTCGTTTAAATTACTTGGCACATTTTACCCGTCTCCAAAGGGGTCTGATCACAGAACTCTCAGGGAAAATTGGCAGGTACAGTGTCTGATGAGGTATGTGACAGGTGCTTCACAGCTTGCCACTCTGGAATCCATGTCCAACTCGTCCATGCGGTTGATTGCACATACAACTGAAGGGACGGCAGGAGCAGTGTGTACAGGTGTTGTCATGAGACGTCACGCCTGGATGCACTTGTGTGACTTTGCGGACACTTTCAAGTCTTCCTTCGACAGCACTCACATTGATGCTGTCTCTGTCTTTGGTCAAAAACTTAGACACACTAGCCAGGTGTGAGAAGGATGGAAAGACCCCATCTTCTGTGGGTATATGTTTTTCCACTCCTCAGTGATCCTATACTAGGAATCGGAGAAGTGGAAAGATGTGGTTCAAGAAATCCCAAGGACCTTTCTGTGATGCATGTGGCAAATCCCCCCCTCCCCGGGGCAGAGGGGGAAGCTAATCAGAAAGACTTAACCCCACCACCACTGTGGCAGAGGCGGTCTACGTAACTAGGGGTCCAGAGATTCCTTTTCTCGCAGTCTTACCAGCGCTTCTGAAGAGCAGCCCAATTGCTTGCCTCTGGAAGCAATCAGACATTATTTGCTGCACCACTTAGCATGGCACTCAGTAACATCACATTCCTTGGTGTAGACAATTACCAGAGGTTACCACATCCCCTTCAATCTTTACCCAAGACCGCAAAGACAAATCCCCGATGTTTCACCCAGTCAGAGGGACATAGCGGCACAAGAAATTCAAAAGCTGCTCAAAAAAAGTCATCCAAACAGTCCCACCAGTCCAGATAGAATCCAGATTTTACTCAAGGTTCTTTTAAGTGTCAAAAACGACAGGGGACTGGAGGCCAATTTTGGACCTCAGCATCCTAAACAAGTTAGTCAGATGCACCAAATTCTGGGTTGTCATGGTTCAGTCTATCCTCCCAATGTTCATCGTGTTTCACTGTTGCAGTCATCACTGTAGGGTTCTTCCTGCCGGCAGGCTGCCCTCAGTCGGCCAGAATCCCAAAGTCTGGGTAAGGCATCGGCTGTGTACTCACCCTCCCTGACGTCAGAGTGCCAGGGGTACAAAGCTCCCAGCCGACGCCATGTTCTCCAGTCTTTCTTGCCGCGCGGTGGAAGCAGTTCACAGGTGCCGGTCCGCTGACTCCTGTTATTTTTGGTGCTTTATACCGAAGACTTTCTTCTTTTCAAAGCTAAGTACCCGTTGGGGAAACTTTTTTTCTTGCTCCAGACCGATATCAGAAAAAGTTAATTGTATTTCATGTGGGAAGCAAATAACCTCATAAGGATTTTCACTCTTACTGTATCCCTTGTCTAGGCCCTGACCACGACGTAGCTAGTTGTCTGTTTTGTGCTAGATTTAATCAACGTACTATTAAACGGAGATACGATTTTGCCTTTCATTACTTTGGGAGGCGAATTAATTCTAACATGTCGTCGGACAAGCTTCCGACTACCGGAGTTCATAAAAGGCGCAAAGATAAGGATAGGCCTCCGAGGTCCAAATCAGACGACAGTTTACAATCAGAGCCAGCTGCTGGTTCGGCCGTCGTCAGTGAGGTGCTTTCGCAACCCCTGTCATCGGCCATTACAGAACCGCTTGCCGAAACGGAATCCCACGAGGAGCCAACTAAGCCTTCGAATACTCCAGGTGCAGGACCTTCGGATAATGCCCTCTCGGATGGGTCCAGAGCCGCTGTGCAGGTACCAGCTTCCAAGGGGGTTTTCAGGCCTACGCAGCTTCAGGTAAAGACAAAGGCAAAGACTCCTTCTAAAACAAAGACTCAAGCCCAGGCCTCCTCTGATCCGGGACCTAAATCTCAAAAACAAATGCTTAAAATGGCGGTGGACTTGCTAATTATGGTTAGGGGTCTCATCCCCCTCCTGACAAAAGGCCAAGACAAGAATTGGATTATGAATCCTCTGATCAGGCATCTATCTCTTCAGTGTCTTCCTCTGAACAGGATTATACGTTCCCTCCTTATGAGGATTCTGATGCTGAGGAATCCATTCCTTCAGCTTCTCCTCCTGAGGATTATTCCTTTGGGGAAACTTTACATGACATGAGGGAACATTTTCACTGGGAAGGCCAGGAGTACTCTAAATCTAAGAGAAGGCTTAAGGATTTCCTTCTTCCCCAGCACAGACCCCTGGCTATTCCTCCTATTTTGGATATTGTGGATGATGTCTTTTCTGAGTCTAATTTAACTCCTGACTCCTTTCCTCCGGCCCCTGCTAAGCCTGATAGATATTAGAGTCCCTGACTCACACCAGTTTCTTTATAAAAATCCTACTGCTGATCCAGAAACCATTTCTCAGGGTCCTAAGGGTGTTAAGGCCGCCACTGCTAAGAACCCTATTCCGTCAGATAAGGATTCTAGAGCTTTGGAGAGATGGGGCAAAAAAGTGTACACTTCTGCTACTTTATCTATTAGGGCTTTAAATTGTCAATTTCATATGTTGAAATATCAGCAGTACCTTTTGTCTGTTATGAAACAAAAACTGGGTACCATTTCTGCATGTGCAGACAATAATGAATTACATGATTTTGATGCATGCTACTGAGCAGGTGGGAAAACATACCTTACACTGTGGTTTTTGATGCTTTGGAGGCCTCTTGCAGGGCGGCTGCCACTGGCACGGTCATTAGAAGGCATGCTTGGTTAAAGGAACAAAATTTGCCTGATCAAGTGAAAGCAAAGTTACTGGATGCTCCTGTTCAACATCATGTTTTGTTTGGGTCCAAGGCTGAAGAGATTATAAAGAAAATGGAGGATAGGGCAAAATCCATGCAAATGGTTAAGGATTTCTTACAAGTTCAGCCTCCTAGATTTAGCAGAAATTGGCCAGCTAAAAATTGGTCCTTTCCCAGCTCGGACAGGCCACAGAGGGGTAGATATAGGCACCCCAGAGGGAGGGCCCAAGCACAGACCTGTTATAGACCTAGACAGTGGAGTGCTTCCACCCCCAGGGGTGGAGAAGATAGGTCTCAACCTTACAGGAAACAGGCTCAATGACTCCCCCTGCATGGCTCCAGGAACCTCTCTCCTGGAAGCTCCTCTGGGAGGAAAACTTTCTCTTTTTCACCGAAATTGGACTTGCATAACCCAAGACAAATGGGTTCTGGATGTAGTTTTAAGAGGTTACAAATTCCACTTTCACACCTTACCAAAACCAAACGGATGGCCAGACCTACCAAAAACTCAATGGGCAGAGGCATTAAAACAGGTGAGGTCCCTCATGGCTATGAGGGCCATAGAACTGGTTCCAAATTCAGAGATGGGACAAGGCTTTTATTCAAGACTCTTTCTAGTTCCCAGAAAGCAAAATACTTGGAGACGCATCCTGGGTCTGTCAGTCTTAAACACTTTCCTGGATATACCAAAGTTCAAGATGCTTACTCTGCAGCAGCTCCTGCCAGTGTTGAGCAAAAATGCATGGATGGTGACATTGGATTTAAAGGAGGCTTACCTACACATTCCTATCAGACAGGAGTGCAGAAGACACCTCAGGTTCAAGGCAGGCCCGAAACATTACCAATTCTCTGCGCTGCCCTTTGGCTTGTCTACTGCGCCCAGGGTCTTTACCAAGTGCCTGGCACCAGTAGTAGCTTACTGCAGACTCAAGGGAATTCAAATTTACCCTTATCTGGACAATTGCCTTATTCAAGCAGACAGCAAGGACATTTTACTCCAGCACCTGGAATTTGTTCAGAATCTACTCAAGTACTTGGGATTCACTGTGAATGTAAAAAAGTCAAATTTGACGCCCACTCAACAGATAACTTTCCTGGGTGCTCTTTTAGACACAACAACCCAGATGGCATTCCTGACATCAGAAAAACAACTACAGCTGGCTGCAACTTTCAAAAGCCTGGCGTTAATGTCTCCGCTAACTGCAAGGAAATTCCTGCAGGTTTGGGGTTACATGGCTTCCTGCATCCTACTCATACCATATGCAAGACTGCATATGAGGAAGATACAATGGTACCTAAAAAGCGTATGGTCCCAGCATTGTCCCAGTCTGGAAGCGGTGATTGCTGTCTTGCTTTGCCTGCAAAAGGAATTCCATTGGTGGGCCATGGCATGTCTTCAAAACAAAGGGAAAGCCTTCAGTCTACTTCCAGCCTACCAAGTGATAACCACGGACGCCTCGGATTATGCATGGGGAGCGCACTTGCAGGGGAAAGGCCTGCAAGGTTTTTGGACAGAGGATCAGAAGCATCTACATATCAATTTAAAAGATGTTAGCTGTGCAGAATGCCCTTTTGGCTTTCAGGGATCTTTTACAGCCAGGGCAGCTTCTGATACAAACAGACAACACCACAGTTATGTGGTACATAAACAAGCAAGGGGGTTCACACTCATACCCCCTTTGCAGACTAGCCATGACTCTATGGAACACAGCACTAGCTTGCAAAGTGGACCTACAAGCTCAATTCCTGCCAGGGAAACAAAACACTCTGGCAGACAGCTTGAGCAGGAACCTGTCAGACCCACACGAGTGGATGCTGGACACCCAAATATTCAAGATGATTACAGAAGCCTGGGGCTGCCCGGACATAGATCTATTTGCATCTCCCCACAACTACCAGTTACAGACTTTTTGCACAAGGACATATCACAAGCTACCATGGAAAGTGGATGCTCTTTCATTCAGTTGGAGGAACCTCTCAGGGTATGCCTTTCCACCACTACCTCTTCTACCAAGGGTGTTATTAAAAATAAAACAGGACAAACCAAAGCTGATCTTACTAGCCCCGAATTGGCCTCGACAATTTTGGTACTCAACACTGATAAATCTATCCCAGGAACCTCCTTGGATTCTTCCTCAGATTCCAAATCTTTTGTCTCAACATCAGGGCCAGGTCCTGCACTCTCATATCAAAACTCGCAGCCTGGCGTATTCAGGGGCTATGATTAATCCTACCCTTTCCAAACAGGTCATGGATTTTATCCTAGAAGCTAGACAGCCTAGCACTAGGAAATCTTATGAAGGTAAATGGAAGAGATTTTGCACCTGGATGCATGCTCAGGAATCAGACCCTCACATTCCAAATATTCCATTGATTCTACATTACCTTACAGATATGTTGCATAAGAGTTTATCTTTTTCCTCCATAAAAATACATGCCTCAGCTATCTCTGCACATTATAATACAGATCCTCCAATTTTTTCACATCCACTTCTGAAACAATATCTCAGAGGAGCAAAGAATTTAAGGCCCCTTAGGACACCACCCATTCCTGCCTGGGATCTCCATTATGTCCTGGAAAAAGTTACTCTGCCTCCTTTTGAGCCTGCTGCCACATCTGATATAAAGTATTTATCATGGAAGACTGTTATCCTACTGGCTTTAACTTCAGCCAGGAGAGTCTCGGAGTTACAAGCGCTCATGGCTGTGGAACCTTACATTATTTTTCATCAAGACAGGGTTTCTTTGAGGACTAACCCTACATTCATGCCTAAAGTGGTTTCTAAAGTGGCTTTAAACCAAACTTTTCACCTGCCAACTTTTTTCCCTAATCCACAAAATAAGTAGGAGAGGATCTTTCATTCTTTGGACGTGCACAGGCAGCTTCGCTTTTACCTGGACAGAACCAAGGATATCAGGAAAAAACAGAACAACTGTTTTTCTTATGCAGCAAATTCCCAAGGCAAAGCTATTTCAAAACAGACCATTTCTAAATGGATTGCTCATGGAATCAGATTTTGTTACTCTCATCATGGAAAGCAAATCCCAGGAAAAATTAGGACTCTCTTCCAGAGCTGCTGCTACTTCAGCTGCCTTTCTCAGGGGAGTACATACCAAAGATATTTTGGAAGCTGCAACTTGGAGTTCAGTGCATACTTTCTTTAAGCACTATAATCTCCCTCTTTATTCTAAGTCTAGGGCAGGCTTTGCTTCTGCAGTCTTGCAAGGCCTTCTAGCCGCCTCTTCTACTCTATAACCACCACCATTTATCTCAGCTTTGGGACTCTACCCTACAGTGATGACTGCAACAGTGAAACACGATGAACATAGTACAGTTGTGTACACTTATCATAAATGTAGATGTTCGAGTGTCTTCACTGTTGGTCTGAGTTACCCACCCTCCTGTCCCCTCTTATACTTTTATCGGTGTGATTCCCTACTTCACCCTTCTTCTGAGGTGTATTTGCTACAGGGTATGGGGTTTGTTGTATGTTACATTTTTTGTTTTACTTTTAGCCTTCATTTTTGGGCACCTGACATCTGGGGCAAGAAAGACTGGAGAGCATGGTGTTGGCTGGGAGCTTTGTATCCCTGGCGCTCTGACGTCAGGGAGGGGTGAGTACACAGCCGACACCGGACCCAGACTTTGGGATTCTGGCCGACCGAGGGCTGCCTGCTGGCAGGAAGAACCCTACAGTGATGACTGCAACAGTGAAGACACTCTAACATCTACATTTATGGTAAGTGTACACAACTGTATTTTTCTGGAAAAATACGATTGGATGTGCTCGATAGATCTTCAGGATGTGTGTTGCCATATAAAAATAGACAAATGCTTCAGAAGGCAGCTTCGCTTCTGGCTGGGAGCCATTCATTACCAGTTTCGAGCGCTGCACTTTGGTTTCTCCAGAACCCCCAGAGTATTCACCATGTGTATGGCAGTAACAGCTCACTTGAGACTACAAGGATTCCGGGTGTTTCCATATCTAGACAACTTGTTCCTTACTGGTCCCATCAAGCATCTACTGCTGCTCTCCTTACACTACACCCTACAGCTCGCATGGCTCTTATGAATATCAATAAACAAAGAGAAGTCAGAACTAGTACCTGCTCAAAGCCTAGAATTCATAGGAGCAGCATTCAACACAAGATCTTGTTGCTCTTTCTCTTCACAGGCTTCGCAAACTAAGATCTCAACTCCGAGTGATAGTCTCTCAGGACAAAGTCCCAGCTCATTCAGTCCTTCAGCTGCTAAGATCAGTGGCAACAGTGATTACTGTAGTCCCACTGTCGAGACATTATATGAGATTACTAGAATGGCTCCTAGCATCACAGTGGTCCCTATTAACACACATCTCCCACCCAATCTGCATAACAAACTGCTGCAAGCAGGATCTGAATTGGTGGATGAAACAAGAAATGGAGCTATGGAGTCGTCCCTTCTCACCCTCTCGGCCCAAGGCCATGGGGACCACGGACACATGATGGGGTGGGTGGGCATTTTCAGGGACAGACTGTCCAAGGCACCTGGTCCCCCTAAGAGGTCAACTTGCATATCCATGTCTTAGACCTGAGGGCGGTGCTTCTGGCATTGCAAGCACTACAATCTGCCCTCCTGTCGGGAACAATTGCTGTTCAGTCAGACAACATGTCAGTCGTCTGGTGTATCAACAAACAGGGGGACCATATCCTACCTCTTGTGTCAGGATGCCGTGAGAGTATGGCAATGGACAGTAGCCTCCAACCGCTTTTTGGTAGCAATACATATTCACGGGAACTCCAGCGTGATTGCAGACAAACTGAGCAGGTGCATTCTCCTGTCTCACGAGTGGTCTCTCAATGCCAGGTAGCATCAGAGATTTTCTGTTGCTGGGGTCAGCCTTTCTGTGATTTATTTGCATCTCCTACCAACTACAAATGCAGCAGCTACTTTGCCCTAATCTCCCCTTATGGGGAGTCCCCTAGGGACGCTCTAATACACGATTGGCCCCCAGGGACTGCTTTATGCCTCCCCTCTAATCCCACATTTTCTAAAGAAAGCTGTTTGGTTGAGAAGCAAAGTAATCCTCATTGCATCCTTTTGGCCCCAATAAGTCTGGTTTCCTTTCCTTTGGCCTCACCTTGTTCACCTCCCATGGACTTTGGATCCAACTCCAGGATTACAGTCACACCCATAGGGATTGATCCAGCCAGACCTATTGACCCTCAAGCTGACAGCTTGGTATCTCCACTTCCGGTAATTGCCAGACAAAATTACCTTTCCCCTGTATGAAAAATACTTCTGGCTTCCCATAAACCGTCCACCAGGAAAGTTTATCTTCGCAAATGGAGCAAATTTGCTTTTTGGTGTCGAAGAGGGACTAGATCCTTTTCTAGCTCCCGTTAGTTCAGTGCTGGAGAATTTATCAACTTTATTCCATTCAAGAGCTTAAGCTTCTACAATCGGGGTCCATTTAGCAGCCTTCTCAATCTTCCATAATGGTTTCCAAGATTCCTCCTTAATATCTCACCATCTCTGTAAAACCTTTTTGAAAGGAGTTGTGCATATAAAACCACGCTTCAAAGAGCCCATTGAACCTTGGAATTTGATGCTGGTCCTACAGACTTTGTCTTGTCATCATTTTGAGCATGCAGCCAGTTGCGATATAAAATTCTTGTCTTGGAATACTTTATTCTTGATAGCCATTACCTCAGCGAGGAGAATATCAGAATTACAGGCCTTGTGTGTAAAACGTCCTTGCATAGTTTTCCACAGAGAGAGAGTATCTCTTCGGGCTAACCACTGTTTTCTACCCAAGGTTGCCTTTGAGTTAAAGTATTAATCCATCAACCTGCCAGTTTTCTTCCCAAACTTTTCTAATAAATGAGAATGTTGTTTGTATTTGTTAGATGTACATGGACAGCTACGTTTCTGCTTAGGACCAAGTCTTTCAGTAAATCTGATCAATTGCTCCTGTCCTTTTCATGATCCAAGTTAGGAAAATGAGTTTTCAAAATCACTTTGTCGAAATGGCTGAGAGACTGCATCTCTTTTTGTCTATCAATAAAACCAGATGCATTTAACTACTAAAATCAAGGCGCATTCAACCAGATCAGTTGCTACTTCGGTGGCTTTTTATTCAAGAGCTTCTATGGATGACATTTGTGCAGCAGCCACTTGGGCTACACCTCATACCTTTATCACCCATTACAAATTGGGTTTATTCTCCAGGGGGAGAGCATCCTTTGGTTCAATGGTGCTCAGGATTATCCTTCCATGGGGCCTTCCACGACACCAGGTAGCTAGGGACTCTGTCTTATCCATCATGTATGAATGGAGATTAACATCATCAGATAAAGAAGTTATGTCCTTACCATAATGTTCTATCTCTGTTTTTGATCATTCATTTATGACATCTCATCCACCTACCCCCCTCCAAAAGACTCCTAGAGGTTCAGATTCAGTCCTGGTTACATGAGGGCATTTGCTCAAACAAAGCCACCACTTTATCCTTACTAGCAAACTCGATCTGAGGAGATTAGGAGAGGGGCACTATGGGTAACCTTAGCGTAAGAGTTTTTGGCGTGCGTGAGGTTGTTATATTAGTTGAGTCTGTTCCAAGGATGGAACTGAAACCCATCTGTCATTAATGAAGATCAGCAACACAGATGGAATGTTATGGTAAGGACATAACTTCTTTTTTTTTTTTTTTGGATGGCAGTAACTAATGTGAGGAGAGTTTTGAAACTCCCAAGTTTCGTCTTGCATACCTCCTTATCTTATATTTTTCTAAGGAAGGGTGCGTTTGTGCACCAATCCTCCTCTCCATACTAAGGTGGCCTATGAGTTGATCTAGAATCAGACCGTTCATTTACCTGTTTTCTTCCCTAGCTTCATTAACCAAGGAGAATACTTGATCCGCTGTTTGGATATTTGAGATTTTATTTGGAGAGTTAAAATGTTCAGAAAATCAAATCAACTTTTTTGTTTGTTTCTCCATGTCTAGACTTGGTAAACCATTGAGAGACCTTGTCCCGGATGACTTTCCAATTCTGTTTCTTTCATTTATTCACCTAAAGGAATCTGTCTGGCAAACCTAGAGCCCATCCCACAAAGGCTGGTGCCATTTTTATTTGCTCAGACATCTTTAGATATTTGTGCAACTTCTACTTGGTCTAGCTCTCATACCTTTGTGAGCTATTAAAACTTAGATATCCACTCCAATCCAGGTGTATTTTCGCTGCACCATTTTTTGGAATGTTATCTCCTGTTTGGGGACCCTGTCCCACAAGTTGAGGTGAAAGGAAAGGACATTTGATATGAAAGGTATGTATTGACCATAATGCTAGATCAGTGTTTTCTGTGCACCTCAGTTATTCTACCTGCCATTCCCCCTTTCAAATTGCCATCTGTTGAGCTAACTCTGGCTGGCTTTGCAGATGGGCCTTAAGCCCGTGTTGGACTGCCTCTGTAGTGCCTTTCTTCCCTTTATACTTGAGTAGTTTTCATTCCAGTTGTCTTAGAGCAGGCTTTTCCCTACATCAAGTTATAGGATCATATTAGGGCAAATTTGATCTAAGGAAAGTCTGTGACAGCAGTGATTGTGGGAGAGGAGATGGAGCTTTGGAGCTGAGGCGCATACCTATCAACTGTACAGATTTTCACTTCATATTTTTGGTTTGTTTTTCATAAAATTGTGGATGTTAGGTGGTCCAATCCTCGCCTACATTCTTACTCACGGTTCGGAGCCGAACATCGGCTCTGACTGCCAACTGATTTTTTCTAGCATGAAGTCTCTTAAGTGGCTGGGCTAATCTGGTATCCCATATTGCACCACTCCATAATCCCAGATCTCGTTTGCCGCTCGTGTAGCTAGGACGTGGTCTGGCTTGGCTGTGGCTAAGTAGCTTTAAAACTTTTTTCTCACTGAAAATTGTATTTTTTCCTCACGAAAGCTATTTTAATAGCTGATTGCTCTTGTTAACATGTTTTTTGTGGTGAGTGATTTGTTTTGTGGTACCCCTCTGTTTCTACGGGCTAGGCCCGTTTAAGTTAGAGGACCTAGTCCTCCCTCCGTTGTGTAGTTTGTCTGTTTCTGTGAAAGGAAAGCATTTTGTTCCTTGCTTCTGTGTGTGTCTCGTTAGTTGTGTCAGAATCGTTTGACTTAGAGATTCTTGTCAGCAGTAGTTCCTGCCTTAACCGTTGTTGGCCTAAGGTCCTTTTTCTGTGGTGTTGTGTACTGTGGTTTTGCTGATCTGTCAAAGGATCAAAAGGAACACAAACCCTCCGGGTTTAAGAAGTGTTCTAAATGTAGCTACAAGATGTCCATAACAGATGGACATGCCATTTGTGTATACTGCCCAGGGGCTATACATTTACAAGAGTCCTGTAGCTTTTGTCACGCATTCAGGCCAAGGGTGCTACAGGAAAGAAAAAATAAACTTATACTGAAGGGTCTTCTAAAGCCTTACTTTGAGGAGTCCTTGGACTCTTCCTCTGGTTCACAGACTAAAGCCAAGACTGCTAAGGCTAAGAAGAGATCTCCGGCTCCATCTGTTTCATCGGAGCCACCGGAGAAGACTACCAAATTGGATTCTACCTCCTCGGCTCCCTTGTCCTCGGGGCCGCAGGAGGTAGTTGCGGTTCTTGAATCAGCCTCTGCTCCAATCCTGTTAGAGCTCATTCGGAGCCAGTCTCCCAGTGTCAGACAAGGATCTCCAGATAGGAGATCACAGTCACCTTCTCTCTCCTCCAAATCCTCCAGAGACTCTGATTTTAATGTGGATAGGGTGGTCCAGAGGCTCCTGCAGTCGCCGGTGTTGGCAAAATTATTTTCGGCTCCGACCCAGTCGGCTCTGGAGCCAGTCCTGATGAGTGCACCCATGTTTCCTCCGAGCACCTCCTTGTCTTCGGAGCCGGAGTGTTCTGCTGGCTCCGATACCTTTTAAGGCTTTATCAGTGCCAACATCGGCTCCTACTATGTCGACTCCGTCCTCTGGCTTCAGAACCTGGGTTTCCTCTGTCGGGCCCGAGGGGGATACTTCGGGACTTTTGTCGGTTCCGAGCCTCCCTCTCGGTGCTTCGGCACGGGGAACTTCGGCTCCAGTCTTGGCCTCGGAGGTTGGTCGATCCTCGGATTTGGGGGGACCCGCCTTCGAGGCCATGAGAAGCGCACTAGCCAGATCTTCAGTGACATCCGGATCGGTCATTCCATCCCCTTCCACTCTGGTGAGAGCCTCTGATGTCCCCCTATCGGTTGATGGTGGAGCCCCATGGTCTGAGGATACCCCCATGAGCGGCCCCCAACTTTGAGGGCCCCTTGGAGTCTGTGCCTGAGGAGCCCCCAAGAAAGAAGTTGTGCAAGAGGAAGCACATAGACTCCCAGGATGAGTCTCTCACCTCTGATACTGACCTCGAAGAGTCAGAGGGGTTCCCCAAGTCGTCCTCGGATGTCTCTTTCTCCAACATCCTGGAGATTGAGGCAGGGAGGCGGCTGGTCGTCCAAAACCCTCTCTGAAGAGGAGTCTGTATTCCTCAAGGCCTTTGGGGCTCAACCCTCTGCCTCATGGGTGTCTCCACCCTTCGATGACCTCCTAGATTTGATCTGTTAAAGAGCGTGAGAGACACCTGACTCTGTGGAACCTGTACCCAGACGCCCTAATAAATTTCTTTCAGCTCCTCCTGGGAGAGAGTTCCTGCCCAAATGGGGATGTTCATCGTGTTGCTCTGCTGCAGTCATCACACTTGGGTTATCCTGCCATCAGGCGGTCCCGCAGTCGGACAAAGTTCCAAAGTCTTGGTCCGGCGTCTGTTGCTGCCACTTCTTCCCTGACGTCAGTGTGCCAGGGGTATATAAGAGGCATCCGACGCCATTTTCTTAAGTCTTTCTTGTTGCGCGGTGCCCGAAGCAGAAGCAGTTCATAAGTGCTGGTTCGGCCGACTCCTGAGATATTCAAATCGAATTTCAGACCGAAGTCTTCAATAAAGCTAAGTACTCCGTTGGGGAACCTTTTCTTGCCTCAGTCCGATGTCAGAAAAAGTTAACAGTTGCATTTCTTGTGGGAAGCAAATACCTCATAAGGACTTTCATTCTTAGTGCATTCCTTGCCTAGGCCCAGACCACGACGTCACAGGTTGTCGGTTTTGTGCTAGGTTTAACAAACGTACTATTAAATGTCGGTTTGATTTTGCCCGACATTATTTTGGTAGGAAATTTAATTATACCATGCCGTTGGAGCAACCGACGACCGGAATGCATAAAAAACGCAAAGATAGACAGGCAGCCGAGACCCAAACCAGACTCCAAGGCCTCTGCTAGGCCAGTCGCCGGTTCTCCGGTTTTCAGTGAGGTGCCTGCGCAGCTCCTGATGACTGTTGATTTAGAACCCCAGGCGGCATTCGATTCCCAAGCGGAGATTGCTAGGCCTCCACAACCTTTACCTTTAGGCCCTTCCGACTCCATGGCTGAAGGAGATTCCGGTGCAGTTGAGACGCCTTCAGTTGCAGAAGGTGTTTTCAGACAGACTACACTCACTATTAAATACTATGCAAAGCTGAAAACCCCTTTAAAAACAAAGAAGACTGTACAGTAGTCTCCAGTAGAAGGCCCCATGCCTAAGAAACAAATGCTTAAGATGGCTGAAGATTTAATTACCCTTATCAGGGGTTCCCATCCCCCTCCTGATAAAAGACCAAGACAGGAGGATGACTACGCTTCCTCTGACCAGGTTTCAGTCTCTTCAGGTTCTTCTGAGGAACAGGAATATTCTTTTCCCCCTTATGAAGACTCTGATGCAGAAGAGTCTATCCCTTCAGCATCTCCCCCAGAAGACTACTCTTTTGGGGAAACTTTACATACCATGAGGGAACATTTCCACTGGGAAGGCCAGGATTATTCTGATTCTAAGAAAAAGCTCCGAGAGTTCCTTTTACTACCCCAGCACAGACCACTTGCTATTCCACCCGTGTTAGACATTGTGGATGATATTTATTCAGAATCTAGCCTTAACCCAGATTCACTACCTCCTGCACTAGCCAAACCAGACAGATGTAAAGAGTCCCTGACTCACACAAATTCCTATATAAAAGCTCTGTTGCTGACCCAGAAACCATTTCCCAGGGTCCCAAAGGGGTTAAGGTCTCTTGCTAAAAATCCTGTACCCTCTGAAAGGGATTCTAGAGCACTAGACAGATGGGGAAAGAAAGTATATACCTCAGCTACTCTAGCTATGAGGGCCTTAAATTGCCAGTTTCACATGCTGAAATATCAGCAATATTTGATGCCTCCATTAAAACAAAAAATGATCACACATACAGAACAGCCTGATTACAAGGAAATGTAAGATTTGTTGCATGCAGCTGAACAAGTGGGAAAACATACTTTGCAATGTGGCTTTGATTCATTGGAAGTTTCTTGTAGAGCAGCAGTGACAGGGTCTGTCATATGTAGGCATGCTTGGTTAAAAGAACAAACTTTACCTGATCATGTTAAAGCAAAGTTATTGGATGCACCTTTACAGCAGGGTGTTTTATTTGGTGTAAAAGCAGAAGAGGTTTTAAAGAAAATGGAGGATAAGGCAAAATCTATGCAGACGGTCAGGGATTTTTTACAGGTTCAACCCCCTCGTTTCAGCAGAAATTGGCCAACCAAAAAACTGGTCCTTTCCAGCTTCTGCCAGACCACAGAGGGGCAAATACAGACTCCCAAGGGGCAGAGGTCAGTTACAAGGCTCTAACCAGCCTCGACAATGGGGTGCCACAACCCAAAAAGGAGGAGAAGACAGGTCTCAAACTATCAGAAGACAAACACAATGACTTACCCCTCAGACTGCCAAGCAAATCCCTCTTGGCAACTCCCTTGGGAGGAAAACTAGCACTTTTTGCAGACAACTGGCACAGCATCACAAAAGACAAATGGGTCCTAAATATTGTATCTCAAGGATGCAGATTCCACTTTCACACTTTACCAAGGATAAACGGAATGCCAAACCTGCCACCAAATCAATGGGCAGAGGCTCAAAAGCAAATATCAGCTCTCATGGACATGAGAGCCATTCAAAAGGTCCCAACACAGGAGCAAGGACAAGGATTTTACTCAAGACTCTTTCTAGTTCCCCGAAAGGACAAAGCCTGGAGACCCATTCTGGACCTCTCAATTCTAAACACATATCTGGAAGTACCCAAATTCAAGATGCTAACACTACAGCAGCTTCTTCCCATGCTGGACAAGAAGGCTTGGCTAGTAACATTGGACCTCAAGGAGGCATACCTGCATGTCCCTATCGGACAAAATTGCAGAAGATACCTCCGATTTATAGCAGGTTCAACCCATTACCAATTCTCTGCACTGCCCTTTGGCTTAGCTACTGCACCTAGGGTCTTCACAAAATGCCTGGCACCAGTAATTGCATACTGCAGACAGAGGAATTCAAATATATCCATACCTGGACGACTGCCTTATTCAAGCAGAAAACAAGGACATTCTTTTCAAGCATCTGGCGTTTGTCAAAAACCGATTAAGTTGCCTAGGGTACACAGTAAATGAAAAGAAGTCAAAGCTAGTGCCCTCACAAGACATAATATTCCTGGGTGCCAGCTTAAATACAACGGCCCAGATGGCTTATCTCCCGCCAGACAAGCAAGGACAACTGACTCAATACTTCAAAATGATGGCAACAAAGACCCAACTACCTGCAAGAAAAATTCTGCAGGCCGTGGGATTCATGGCATCTTGCATACTACTAATGCCATTTGCAAAACTGCATATGAGGAAATTACAATGGTACCTGAAAAGTGTATGGACTTAACACAGCCACAGCTTGGAAACAATAGTTCCACTCATTCCCTGCCTTCAACAGGAGTTTCTATGGTGGGCTCAGGCATGTCACCTCAACAAGGGTCAGCCTTTTGCCTTAAACCCAGCCAGGCAAACTATAACAACAGATGCATCCAATTATGCCTGGGGGAGCACACATGGCAGGACAATGTATTCAGGGCAAATGGTCTGCAGATCAAAGGCATCTACATATCAATCAAAAAGAGATGCTAGCTGTACAAAATGCCCTAACAGCTTTCCAGGACCTCCTACATCCAGGACAACTAGTAAAGACTGACAACACCACAGTGATGTGGTACATAAACAAGCAAGGGGGCACACATTCCTACCCCCTGTGCAGACGAGCAATGACCTTGTGGAACACAGCACTGACCTACCAAGTTCAACTACAAGCACAATTCCTGCCAGGAAAGAAAAACACATTGGCAGACGATCTAAGCAGAAACATCATAGATCCTCACGAGAGGAAACTAGATCCACAAGTATTCGCAATGATGACTCAAAAATGGGGGAGCCCAGACATAGATCTGTTTGCTTCCCCCCCAAAACTACCAACTACAGAAATTCTGCACAAGGACATACCACACACTAGCTTGGAAAGTGGACGCCCTCTCATTCAGTTGGAAAACATTGATAGTGTATGCCTTTCCTCCACTGCCTCTTCTAGCGAAGGTGCTGCTGAAAGCCAGATTAGAGGCCACAAATGATACTCATTGCTCCAGACTGGCCACGCCAACACTGGTATCCAGTACTAAGGAACATGGCTCAAGGCCCACCATGGATTTTACCTCCAATTCCTCAACTGCTCACTCAGCAAAACAATCAAATTCTACACAGCCAGCTCAAGATTTTAAATCTGGCTGCATGGCAAATCACCTAAACAACCAGTCAACACCTCTCTAAAGCTGTGATGGATATCATTCTGGAGGCCAGGAGGCCCAGTACCAGGAAAGCCTATTCAGAAAAATGGAAAAGATTCTGCGCCTGGAACCAGGCTAAAGGCCAAAATCCCCTTGTCCCAAATATTCCTCAGATTCTTCAGTAAAGGACTTTCTTTTTCATCTATTAAGATCCATGCCTCAGCTATTTCAGCTCAATACAACACGGGTCCTCCTATATTTTCACATCCATTACTAAGACAGTTCCTCAGAGGGGCTAAGAACATAAGACTTCCCTGGAGAGCACCAACACCAATCTGGGATCTCAATTTTGTTTTGGAAAAACTTGCACTACCGCCCTTTGAACCAGCTTTTACAGCTGATCTACAGTTTCTATCATGGAAAACTGTCCTGCTGCTAGCAATAACTTCAGCACAAAGAGTCTCAGAGCTACAGGCCCTAATGGCAGTGGAGCCTTTCATCATTTTTCATCAAGACAGAGTCGCTTTATGAACTAACCCTTCCTTTATGCCAAAGGTGGTATCCAGTGTGGCCCTAAACTAAACCATTCATTTGCCCACCTTTTATCCAAACCCCCAAAACAAAGGGGAAAGGCTCCTACACTCTTTGGACATTCACAGGCAATTACGTTACCACTTGGATAAAACTAAGGCTTTCAGAAAATCTGACAAGCTCTTTGTATCCTATGCTGCAGGATCACAAGGAAAGGCCATCTCAAAACAGACAATTTCAAAATGGATAGGACATTGCATCCATTTCTGCTACACACACCATGGGAAACCTGTACCTGGTAACATTAGGCCCCATTCCACCAGGGCTACAGCAACATCAACAGCCATCCTCATAGGGGTGCCAACCAAGGATATTTTGGAGGCTGCAACTTGGAGTTCAGTGCACACCTTCACCGAGCACTACCACTTACCTCTGTACTCTAAAACCAGAGCTGGCTTTGCCACTGCAGTTCTGTGGGGTCTACTAGCCTCTCCAAACCCTGTTTAGTTCCACCACCCATCCTTAGCTTTGGGATTCAAGTGTGATGACTGCAGCAGTGTAACACAATGAACATAGTACAGTTTTGTACCTACCATAAATGTAGATGTTCGAGTGTTCACACTGCTGCAGTCCAGGTTACCCTCCTTCCATCCCCTCTGACCTAGCTGAACTTTTCTATACCTTTTCTATCCTGTACAACCTTTGTGGTGTATTTGCTTGTAACCGAAGGTATTCCTTTTATTCCTTTTACATGTTTTATTAGCAATATGTATTGCCTATCTACTTGGGGGCACCTGACATCTGGGGCAAGAAAAACTGAAGAAAATGGTGTTGGATGCCTCTTGTATACCCCTGGCGCACTGACGTCAGGAAAGAAGCGACAACCGACGCCGGACCAAGACTTTGGAACCCTGGCCGACTGCGGGGACCGCCTGACAGCAGGATAACCCAAGTGTGATGACTGCAGCAGTGTGAACACTCTAACATCTACATTTATGGTAGGTACAAAACTGTACTTTTCTGTGGATGCCATAGTGGTGGCGGCGGCCACTCAGGAAGTAGCAGAGTCTTCTTCCTCCGTCCATCCTCCTAACAAGGAGTCCAGGAGTATGGATCGGTACGGGAAGCGTACCGTCTTCAGCGACCTTCACACTTCGGTCTCCGAACTATCTTTGTCATTTTACTTTGCTCCAGAGAGATCTCCTTAAAGAGTTAGGAAATACTCTAACGGGTAAGGTACCTGAGGCGTTAACACAGATGGTTAATGCCCAGTTGTCTACACTTGGCTCGATTGTCAACTCGTCCATGAGGCTCATATCTTATGCAGCCGAGGGGGCGAGCAGGGCAGCTAGCTCAGGTGTAGCCCTTAGGAGGCAAGCCTGGATGCGCCTGTGTCATTTTGCAGAGGCCCTCAAGTCTTCCTTCACTGACGCCCCCTTTGGGTCCTCACTCTTTGGGACCAAAGTGAAAACACCCTCACCAGATGCGAGCAAGAGGGAAAGACCCTGTCTGCATTAGGGGTCCATTTTCCCCTCCCATCTAGGCCTTACCCCAAGGCTCAGAGGGGAGGAAAAATGTGGTTCAAAAAGTCACAGAAGTCTTTCCCCTGCCGGTCAAGGTGAGTCCCCCTCCAGAGGCAGAGGAGGGGGTGGCTATTCTGGGAGATGCCGCCCTAGGGGCAGAGGAGGCTCTCGCAATTCGGGAGACAGTGATTCCTTTTGCGGGCCTTCCTATCATCGTCCCTGATGTATTGCCCGACTGCTATTCCAGAGCCAGTTGGGGGCTGCATTTCATTGTACCCAGAAGCCTGGGCAAGTATCACTCAGGATCGATGGGTGCTTCGTATAGTTACCGGAGGTTATTCCATCCCCTTATTGTCAGACCCTCCTCCACCCAAGAGAATCCCTGACATTCCACCCAGTCAAAGGGATCACGCAACACTAGAAATTTCAAAGTTGCTGGAAAAAGGAGTCCTCCAACCTGTCCCCTCAGACAAGATCGGATTAGGGACTTACTCGACACTCTTTTTGGTGCCAAAAAAAACAGGGGACCTGAGACCCATCTTGGATCTCAGCCGACTGAATCGCTACGTTCTAAAGTCCAAGTTCCGAATGGTCACCCTTCATTCTATTTTTCCATTACTGGGAAAAGAAGTATGGATGTGCTCCATCGACCTCAAGGATGTTTACTACCATATCAAAATGGACAGGGCATCCAGGAGTCACTTGCGCTTCCAGCTGGGAGCCGGTCATTTCCAGTTTTGTGCCCTGCCCTTTGGCCTCACCACAGCCCCCAGGGTGTTCACCTAGTGTTTGGCAGTGGTGACAACTCACCTGAGACGTCAAGGATTCCAAGTGTTTCCATATCTGGACGACTGGCTCCTCACCGCCCCCACCAGGCATCTTCTCATTCAGGCCAAGGAAAAGACCATTGCCCTTTGTCATCAACTAGGAATTACCTTAAACTGGGGAAAGTCTGCCTTGCTGCCCTCACAGCGTGTTACATTTATAGGCGCAGAGCTAGACACCATTCATATGCGGGCGTTCCTGCCTCAAGTAAGGATAGAGGTGTTGAAGGGTCAGGTTCGCACGTTGCTACCCCTCAAGAAGGTTCAGGCCAGATGGGTCCTACAGCTCCTGGGATCCATGGCAGCCACCATTATGTTACTGCCCCTAGCCAGATTACACTTGAGGCTTCTGCAGTGGCTCATCTCTGCCCAATGGTCCTTTCAGAAACTTCCCCTGTCCCATTTGATTCTACTCGCCGATCGGTGCAAACAGGACCTCTGTTGGTGGCTGCGTTCCACCAACTTAAACAAAGGGAATCTGTTTATTCCTATGCCTTCGGTTGCCACGGTGACCATGGACGCCTCGCAGATAGGGGGGGGCATTATCTTGGCAGGACGGTCCAAGGCACTTGGCAGGATCACGAGGTACATCTGCACATCAATGTTCTAGAGATGAGAGCGGTGTTACTGGCGTTGCAAGCACTGCAGAGCTCTCTCCCCCCTAGGAATGATTGCAATTCACTCAGACAACATGTCCGTAGTGTGGTACCTGAGCAAGCAAGGGGGAACCAGATCTTACCCCCTATGCAGAGAGGCCATGCGAGTGTGGCAGTGGGCAGTGTCTTCCTGACTATTCCTAGTGGCAATGCACATTCTGGGGAAGGCCAATGTGATGGCAGACAGGCTAAGCAGATATATTCTGATGCCTTACAAGTGGTCCTTGAACCGCTGAGTTGCGGAACAGATTTTCAAAAGGTGGGATCAGCCTTGCTGTGACCTTTTTGCCAATCCCCACAATACCAAGTGCAGCAACTACTTCACTCTGATCCCCCCACAGGGGGTGTCACCCAGGGACGCTCTAGTCCACGATTGGCTTCCCGGTCTGCTCTATGCTTTCCCTCTGTTTCCTCTGCTACCAAGAGTGACTCAGAAAGCCATTTCCTCGGAAACAAGATGATTGTTTGCCCCACACTGGCCTCGCCAAGTCTGGTTCTCTTTTCTTCATCAGTATGCAGTGGACAGTCCTTGGACTCTGGACCCAGCACCAGACCTACTGACACATGTCTGGACAGTCCCATCCCTCCCTGCGGACCCTCAGGTTGACAGCCTGGCTACTCCACTTCCATCTTTAGTCAGACTTCGTTTTTCACCTGAGGGTAGTACACATTTTATCTTCTCATAAATCTTCTACCAGGAAGATTTACTCCTGCAAGTGGAAAAGATTTTCGATTTGGGCTCAGGCCAAGGGACTGGATCCTTTCACAGCCCCCATCCCTGCTGTCTTAGATTTTTTATCCACTCTTTTTCAGCAGGGTTCTGCTCCTGCTACCATTAAGGTCCAACTGGCCGCTATTTCTAATTTTCATACCTCTTACGAACCTTCTCTCATGGCCCATAAGCTATGTAAGACCTTTTTGAGGGGCACCCTGTTGCTTCAGCCTCCTGTGTCAGAACCCATCATGCCATGGGGTTTAAATTTTGTTTTACAGGCCCTGACATCATCACCTTTCGAACCAGCTGCCACCTGTGAATTGAAATTTCTGTTTTGGAAGACTGCATTCTTAATAGCCATCACATCAGCCAGAAGCGTTGTCCATCAAATCCCCGTATTTAATATTTTATAAGGACAGGGTTTCCTTGAGACCTAATCCATCCTTCCTTCTGAAGGTAACCTCTGCCGTTAATCTCAATCAGTCCATTGAGCTGCCAGTTTTCTTTCCTCAATTTTCCAACAAGGCAGAGTTAGTTTCATCAGTTGGACATACACAGGCAGCTTTGTTTTTGCTTACACAGGATAAAACAACTTCGTAGGTCTGACCAACTGTTTGTTTCCTTTTCAGAAAATAGAACAGGTTCCCCTATTTCTAAGATTACAATTTCCAGACTGATTTCTGATTGCATCTCCTATGTCTACTCGTCAGCAGGCAGAGAGTTACCATTCCCCATCAAGGCTCACTCCACCAGGGCTGTTTCTGCTTCAGTAGCGTATCATTCCAGGCTATCTTTGGATGAAATTTGTGCTGCGGCCACGTGGGCTTCTCCCCACACCTTCATTACTCATTACAAATTAGCGGGGCCGGGCTTCCTTTGGTTCCACTGTTCTCAGGAGTATCTTCCATTGAGCCTCCCAGGATAAGAGGTGCTGGGGACGCTGTCCCGTAAGTAAGAATGTAGGCGAGATTGGATCACATAACATCTAGAAGTTATGTACTCACCATAACGTTCGATGTATGTGGTCCATCTCGCCTCACATTCTTACGTTCCCTCCCACCTTCCCCCCTGCTGGAGGATTTGGAGGTGACATTTGTTTTCAGTACCCTTCGGTATTGGTTATTTTTTCTTTGCTGCCCTGGTTAGTGTTCTACTCTACTGAACTGTGGTTGTGCATGAGGTGTAACTATGAGTTGCTGCAAACTAGATCTGGGGTTATGGAGCAGTGCAACATGGGATACCAGGTTAGCCCAGCCAATTGGAGACTTTGTGCTAGAAAAATAAGTTGGCCGAGTCGGAGCCGATGTTCGGCTCCGAGCCGTGAGTAAGAATGTGAGGCGAGATGGACCACATACATCGAACGTTATGGTGAGTACATAACTTGAGTACATAACTTCTAGTTTTCTGTCAAATTAGTGGCAAATCATTAAAGACTGAAGTTAGAAAGTAATCTCACACATTTGAGTTTCAGACTTCATACCACTCATAAAATTCATGTTGATGCAAAACCTGTTCTATTAACTTTCTAAGTTTGTAAGAGCAATATTTTAAAATTGTTCCTATTTTTGGGCCTTTGTCCCACTTTTATTTCTTTATCCACATTTCGTATTCTAAGAGGTATGCTGAGAAGTCTAAAGTGCTGGCTTTGGAACTGATCAGATCCAGTAACTCACAGGTTAACATGGATGAAAGACAACACATAGCATTATGGCAAATACATAACCTTTCTATTCTCTTTATTGGCACACAACACTATCAGTTTGCTAATTTGCCCTTTATACAGCGCCATAAGTATGCACAAAATACCTGGCCTTTGTTGTAACCTTTTGCAAACTCCAAGGGATTGTCTGATTTCAAGCTTCTTCCAGTTCAGAGTTTCTAAAGGCTTTGGAGCACGCTTTGAACTTTCTTCAGAATCTAGGAATTTACTCTTAGTCTAAAGAAATCTTATCTAACTCTCTCATCCAATGTGTTTTTTTTTTCCTAGGTTGCCTGATATTACTTGGCAAACTGGCTTTTTTCCCTCAAAACAATGCACTGTCCTACTAAAGCTACTTCCTGTAACAGCAAAAGAGAAATCTGCCCCAGGAAGAAAATTTCTAAAGACCTTAGTGTTCATGGCTTCAACCATTCTCATGGATCCTTATGCCAGGTTTCGTATGAGGAAATTCCATTGGTCTTTCATATCATTGTGGACCCAACACCAGAATTCTGTCTCAACAAATTCCAATCATTTCTTGTCTAGTGCAGGAGTTACTCTGGTGGGACAACAGGAATGGTTTCACCGGTATTCTTAGGTGCATTAAGTGAGTCTCATGATGAAGTTTTTTAATGAAAAAGACTTTTATTGCTTTTAAAACAAAATTTGTAAACTAATAAACAGTGTTTGTATCTACGGTAGTACAAGACTCGCTTAATACACTTAAGAATACTGTTGAAGCTGTTCCTGTTCGAGTTTACAGTGTGGTTTGGGATTTGTTACTCTGGTGGGGTCCCTTTGTACAACATCCATCAACTGAGTATAGTGACAGATGCCTCAGACTTTGCATGTGGAGCCTGTTCCTAGGAAGGTTCAGGGTTTTTGGAGCCCAGTATACAAAAAGTCACATAAATATCAAAGAAATTGTAGCCCTGATCAGTGGTCTCTAAGCTTTGCACCAATTGTGGACACCAGGTAGTGAAAGAGACAGTACCACAGTTATGTGGTACATAAGTAGGATGGACAAAGTCTTCCCCTTTTGCAGACTAGCCATGACAGCTTAGGAAAGTAAAAATGTGGCAGTCTCTTTACAAGCAGTCTACATCCCCTCCCTTCTGAACACAGTGGTAGATTCTCTAAGGTCAAGAACACACTCATGAATGGGCGTTAGAAAGGAGACACCTTTCCTCCTGCTTTATACATCAGTTTGGAGTTCCTTGGATAGACTTGTTTGCATCAGTTGAAAACCAACACTTGTCTGTTCTCTGTTCTTCTCTAGAAGTCAGTGCAAACAAGCAGTGGCAACAGATGCCTTCTCAGTAACCTGGAAGGGTAAGTTTCTCTATGCCTTTCCACCTTTTCCTCTGATTTCGGAGTACTTCAAAAGATAAGATGAGGCAATCTATGGATGCAGCTGCTGGACTGTGTCTTGCCGAAGGCAGCATTAGTTCTCACTTTTCAAAGACTTGCCAAGGGTCAATACCAGTACCTTATTTTCTCTGTGGATTTATTTAGGACATGGAGTGATTAATGCAGATCAGTCTTCAAACCCTGAAACTCTGTACAATTAGAATTTTAATTCACTTCAGGCACTGGTTCCGTCAGAATATGCTGCAGATTTTTAGAAGGGCTAGAAAACCTAACACCTAGGTGTTGTATATCCAAATGGGAATAGTTTCTATCTGGTGTTGAAATAGGGGCTAAGACTTGAGTAGAACAAAGGCATCCCATGGTCTTTCAGTATCTCCGAGAGTTGCTTAAGTCTACCTTAACCTACATTTTCCTCATCAAGGTACATCTGGCTATGTCTGCTTGTTTGCCATTGGATCCTCCTCTAAACTTAATTGGGTCAAATCCTTTCAAGGGGATACTCAATATTAAACCTCCAAGAAGTGGAGGGCTGCTCCTTGGGATACGAATTGTATATTTAAAAAATTTAGTGCTCCTATCTTTTGAGGCAGCTGCTAGTGTTTTGTAAGGACTGCGCAAGTCTTCCATGCCTTTAGTGGTTCCTGGTTTTACTCTAATTCACTTATCTCTAGCCTCTTACTTTCTGTCCAAACCCTCATAACAAGGGAGAAAGAATTCTCCATTCTTTGGACGTTCATAGACTATTCATGTTCTACGTAGAAAAGATAAAAGACGTGATAAAATCTGAACAATTGTGTGTGCCTTTTGCTGGAAGAAAATGGGTCTAAACTAGCTGTTACAAAAGGATCTGCAGAGCAGTTCTCTTCTGTTACACATTTTATGACAAGCAGCTACTAGGAATAGTTGAAGCCCACTCTGCTAGTGCAGTAGCTAATTCAGGGTCCTTTCTACAAGTAGTAGAGATTCCATTCTTAATGCAACCTGTGGTCCTCATTCCACACCTTCAGTGAATATCGCATCCTGGATGTTCATTCTAGACTAAGAAATTTTGTTAAGGCTGTCCTTCATGGCATCCTAAATTCAAAGGGAAGTCTCCCTTTCCTAAACACCAGTCCGATTATGCTCTGGGAGTCATCCTAGATGTTAAGAATACTGCAGTAGGAATTTACCATGATGGTGGATGTTTGATTGGATTAAGATTAGCAACTGAAGCAAAGGATAACACGTTTTTCTTCAGGTATGTCAGAAAACTAAGAAATAGCTCTTAGTACTACTCAAAAGGTTTCCATAATCTACCCTCCCATTCAAATAAGCCCAAAACTGCAAACCTGCAGGCTAGCAAGTTCACAGCAACTTTGTTATGAAATTACCATTCCAGAGTAAAACACCCCCGATCATCATTAAGAAGCACAATGTTAAAATATTGTCAAAGACCAAGAACATTTCCTTTATGGGTTCAGATGACCTATTGACATGTCTAATAATCAATGTTAGACATGTCTAATAATGTTAACCATGCACTCACTAAACTGTTTAACCTAAGCCTTTGCTGCAGGATATATCCCTAAGTCATGGAACACTGCTGAAGTAATGCTTTTCCATAATGGCTGACCCAACACAGACCCCTGGGAACTATAGACCCATAGTCTTACAAGTCTTATCTGTAAAGCCACAAAGGATGTCATCACTGACCTCATAAATAATGACATCACTAATCTGACTAAGCATGGTCCACTGCAGCTCGGTTTTGTAAAGGACAGGTCAACAAGTTACTGAGATTTGCATTCGTTACTGTGCATTTTTCCTAGCTTGATTTAGCCAAGGCATTTGATACCATACTACATGATGGAATTATTTTGGTTCATGGCCTTAAACATTAAATTTTTGTCATAAGATGTATTGACAACTGGCTTAAAGATGGAATGTATATTGACAGGGTTGGAGGCACCACATCAGGCAGAGAGAATGAAACTAAGTGGTGTCTGATATCTCCCACATATCTGTGCTGTCCCCCCTCCCCAATCGTGCGCGCACACTTCCTGTTTGTCATCTATTTCCAGATCTCAAAAGTTTGCGGATGACTGCAGGTTGGGTAAAGTTGATCTTTCCTTTGGATACATATTCCCTCCAAAAAGAACTAACAAAAGGTCTATTCCTGATGCTTAGAATCCCGGTTCAAATGAAATGCCAAGAAATGTAGCATCATCCCTTTCAGGAAGCAGAAACTCATATCCTACTAGATTAAAAACATCCTAGTACCCCACAAATCTGAGTTATAAGGACTTGGGAGCTTCCTTATCTTTGACTTTCACATGGTGACTGCAATTAGGAAATCCTAAAAAAAAAAAAAAAAAAAGGTAAAAATCTGATCTCAAAAACCTTTTCCTCAACAAATCAAACTGTACAGCCAGAACCAGAGATCTCAACATTTATCAAGAAGTAAATCAAGCTAGATGGAGAGATGGGGGGGGGGGGCTTATCCAGTGCCTCCCCTTGCTATGAGAACAGACACTCCCTGTTTGTCAAGTGTATGAGATTTGGGGGAGAGAGTTTGAAAGGTGAATATTTAACGCAGCACAGTGACTGAAGCTGTAAATTCATTTAAGGACCTGAGTATATGGGGTAGATCCATCTCTGAGTTTTTCTAATCATATCGACCAGTTGGTTAATGACAGTTATAGGATGTATAAAAAGATTTATAAATTTAGGAATTCAGAAATGATTACATCATTTGTAAGTTACTTTAGACATAAATAGTGTGTGGAGTAACAGTATGGAAACCTTATAGGAAAGCAAACATGAGTAAGTGGGAGTGTAGATTGGAAACATACCAAAGGCATCCATGGATGTGAACGTTTGTTATGTGAAATATCTGAACTTGTACAGTCTCTCATATACATATGAGACAAGACCTTATTCAGCTGTTTAGGGCATTTTGAGACAGCTACCTCTGGGAATGTTTGGGGTTATCAAGTAGTGGAGAACCATTAGACAACCTATGCAGAAGATTATACAGGAATGAGAAGTGTACTAACTGGTTTTCTGAAAGACTAGCTGGTAAATAGAGCAGACCACCAGATTACATTAAAGCAGTCACTAGGTTAGATATTTTTAAGAGCAACCTGGATGCTTATTATGGAGCAACTCTTTGTATATTGTCAGGCTATATGCTAGAAAGATATTGCTTATGCCTGAAATATTTGCATGTATGTAAAGCAGCTTGATTCCTTATCCTTCAAATATAGCTTGAACAGCTGGATGGATGTCTTAAAAATTTGCCCTCAACTTAAAGCTGTTACTCTCCTTGTAAAAGGTGATAGAACCAGAGGGTCTGTATAGGCAAGGTGCTAGTGGCCTGTGGTCAAATTTTGCTTTTTGTGTATTCTCAGCCTGTACATCTGATTAATGTCTTTTAGACACACACCACCTATTTGTGGTAACTTTTCCCAAAATCCAGTAAACCTTTTAAATTAAAAAATACATGATTGATTTATTTTCTCTACACAACCTTTAAATAAACAAATATGTTCTCTCTTTACCCTTGTATTTTCTCCTTCCTTTCATCATTTTTATTATATCACCACAAAAAGTTCCACATACCTGATTTGTATTTAATCCTGCGTTTTCTAGATAATATACTCTTTCTAAACTGTGCCCACTAGACTGTATAAAACAACTTAAGGATAATATACCACTCTTCCCTTAATTTGTCTTAATGTCTTCTTTGCATAAATTAATTTTCCTTCTGTACTTTTTTTGTTAGCATCTGTAAGACACTCCTGTCCTAACACTATTTTGATTTCCCTTAAATGTAGAGTTCAGAAGCAATACTAGCTCTACCATATTTAATTCACTTATGTTATATATAGCACACCCCCTTTTATTGGGTTCATTGTTGATTCCCAGATTACTGAACAAGCACTCTCATGCACTCTACTCATTTTTCTAATAATGGATATACTTGGCCATTGTGTCCCATCCCAAGATTCTGACAGGGAAATGGAATTAAGAAAAATGTTTAAAACTAGGAATTACCCAGACCATTTGTTACTCGAATTGGAAAAAGAGGTTCTGGAAGGTAGAGTAGAGAAATAACCTATTTTTAGCACCTGCCTGTAAAAATATGCACCCGAGCTTTGCTCAGATCTGTTGAGCTTCTGGAAGTTGTAAAACAATGAAACTCTTTCTGAATGGCAATTAGTTGACCCCAAAGACAAAACAGAAAGCTTCCCTAGGACAGGATTTTGTCTCTCTCCCTGCCTTCAAACTTGTGAGATACCATCCTTATGGCCTAGCCTATAAAGTGATTTAATTTCAGATATTTTTCTAACGTTTCCTAGACTAGGTTAACCCTTCAGTTTCCTCTGTTAAAACATATACATTTAAACAGTTACAGTAGTGCATGTACATTTCTGTTCTTTCCAGTAAGGCACATTGTGGATACATTTCAAACTCAAGCACTTTACAAAGTGCCTTTTTAACACAAACATCTGTGTACAAATCAGTTTGATATACATGTGACATACAGTTGTAATACATTTGTAACACCAATAAATCCAGAAAAAAGCCCACAGAAAAGGTGAAGCAATAAAGCTCTGAGAGGAACTGGTAAACAGTAGTTTAATGCACAAACAGCATAAACGCTCACAATAATACGTTTTCATTTAGCATACACTTCATCTGATGTAGGCTTGAATAAAACCACTTCTATTTAAACAATTTCCCTTTCCAAATCAACCAGTGGGAAATAAAACAATTAATTGATGCAACCTAGACCAAAGCTGAAAAAACATATATATATACATTACATACATAAACCAGAACCAGTTATAGGTTTTTCATTTTACTGGATAAAAGCATAAAACATAAACCATAAGACAAAACGTTAATTTAAAACCTATTAACATCCATTAAGAACTAATGTCACCTTCCAACTATATATAATTGTAAAAGATACTTAAAAAATGTGTACATTTGATATTTGACAAGGGATTTGGCACCATCTTGTGGATTATTTTAAAATTATACCACACTTGAATATAGATGAAGAAATACCAATGTGTATAAAATCTCCAAATACATTGATGGAATAAATAGTATAAAAAAAATTTTTAAAAAGTTTAAAAATGTTTGAAAGGCATATACATGTAGAATTACATTTAAAACCACTGTATGTGTTGTCTCCACTATGTCACAAATAGTTCTGCTTATAATTTGGCTGCTCTAAGTTTCAAAAGGGAGTTTATCGATATATGGTCATTCAAGCCAGGCTTTTTATTAGCTTCCAGGATGATGTTCTTCGTCTTCCCTTGCTGCAGTCCTGACAAAACATTTTGGTTTCTTGCCTCAGTATTTAACGGATGTCAGAAAAAGTGAATAACTGTATTAAACAGTGAAGTCTAGGGTGAGGAACGTCTCAGGCAGATACTTTACTGTTACAGGATGTGCCCTCTCAGGAGGTAGGCCAGGCTGATCAGGTAACTGTTCTTCCCTCTCTTCCCAAGGTAGTTAGGGCCTCTCCTTCTGTTGCCAAAGCTTCTTTTAGAGAAGGCCAAGTTCAGCTTCTGTAGGCTTTCCCTAGCATTTTTTTTTCTCTGTGCCTAAGAAACATATGCTTAAAATGGCAGAAGATTTGATTACTTTGATTAGAGGTTCTATGCCCCCACCTGATAAGAGGCCTAGGGTGGAACAGGAGTTTGATAGTTTTGAACAGTGTTCACAGGCTTCAGAGTCTTCTGTGGAAGACTTGCAAGAGTTTCCTACTTATTCTGATTCTGATGTGGATGATTCCACTCCTTCAGCTTCTCCTCCTGAGGATTTTTCATTTTCAGAGACTCTTCACTCCATGAGGGAGCACTTTAAATGGGAAGGCCAAGATTACTCTGACTCATAGGCCTTTAGCTATTCCTCCTGTGTTAAATGTGGTGGAGGATGTTTTTGCAGAGGCTTCTCTGAACCCTGATTCCTTGCCTCCTGCTCCTGTTAAGCCTGATAGGTATTATAGACCCAGAATCTGTTTCTCAGGGGCCTAAAGGTGTTAAAGCTTCTGTGGTTAAAAATCCTGTACCTCTGATAAAGAGGCTTCCACTCTAGCCATGAGGGCGTTGAATTGTCAATTTATGCTGGCTGAAATATCAGAATTATCTCCTTTCACAATTGAAAATCTAATGCTTTGGCGGAAAGTATTGAGTGTAAGTGTTGCTGGTTTTGGGATTTGTCTGAAATGTGTGGGAAAAAGTGGTAAGCATTCTTGCAGTGTGGTTTTGATGCTGTTCAGGCCTCCTCGAGGGTGGCTGCTACTAGTTCTGTTCTTTCGCAGACATGCATGGTTGAAGGATCAGAATTTAGCTGAGCATGTTAAGACCAGGATTTTTTGCTCCTTTACAGTCTGATGTGTTGTTTGGGCCGCCTGTGGAAGCAGTTTTAAAGAAAATGGAGGACAAAGCTAAGTCTATGCAGACTGTTAAAGATTCAAAGAAAATTGGGATTTAATCACTCAAGACAGATGGGTGCTGGATATCATTCATCACGGGTACAGATTTTATTTCCACACAATGCCCCTTTCAAAGGCATGCCAGATGTTCCTCCTCCACAAAGAAAAGAGGCTCACAAGCAAGTTTCTCAGTTACTCCAGATATTATCTATCCTCAACACTTATCTGGACATTCCCAAGTTCAAGATGTTGCAAACAAAAGAGTCTGTCACTTTACTTCCATCAACTATCTCATCAGTCCGTGCTGACTGCAAGGACAGTCCTTCAAGCATTAGGGTTCATGGCAGTGCTTCCCAATGCCAAACTGCATATGAGGAAGCTGCAATGGTATCTCAAAATGTATGGACACAGCACTGCCAGGATTTGGACACTGTCATTCAAATAATATCTTGCCTTCAAAAGGAATTCTTGTGGTGGGCTCAGGAATGTCACCTAAACAAAGGACTCTCTGTGACCCGGCCAGAGGCCGAGTCATTTATTTACAGATGCCCCGGACACTGGAGCTTGGGGGAGCATCTAAATGGAAAGTGGATACAAGACAAGTGGCCTGCCAGACTACAGCATCTACATATCAACATGAAGGAGATGTTATTCTGACAGACAACACAACTGTCATGTGGTACATCAACAAGCAAGGGGAACACATTCTTATCCTCTATGCAGGCAAGCAATGATTTTATGGGAGACTGCGTTAAGCCTGCAACTGACTCTTCAGGCAGGGTTTCTGCCAGGAGCACAGAACTGAAACTGGATCTTCATGTATTTCAGAAATTGACAGTGTCATCTCTTCTTCCAAAGGTATTACTAAAGGTCAGACAGGACAGGCCAAGGATGATTTTGATAGCTCCAGATTGGTATTCTGTGTTGAAAAATGGAAGAGATTTTTATTTTGAGTACAGCAAAAGATTTTTGGATTCAGAGCCTAAATTTGAGTGTGGCTTCAATATCTCTTACTGAATTATTGGACAAAGGTTTGTCTTTCTCTTCCATAAAGATTCATGTTTCTTAGAGGGGCAAAGAATATAAGACCCCCACGTGAGAGCCTACTCCTGCTTGGGATCTCAATTTTGTGTTGGAAAAACTTACTCTACAACCTTTTGAGCCTGCAGCTACTGCTGAATTGAAATATTTGTCATGGAAGACTGCTTTTCTGTTGGCTATTACTTCTGCAAGAGGGGTGTCTGAGTTGCAGGGCCTTATGGCAGTAGAGCTCTTTTGATTTTCCATAAGGACACTTCCTTTATGCCTAAGGTGGTTTCTAGTGTGGCTTTAAACCAAACTATTCATTTGCCTACGTTTTTGCAGATCCTCAAAATAAAGGGGAAAAGATTTTGCACACTTTAGATGTACACAGGCAATTCGTTATTATTTGAGCAGGACTAAAGATTTTAGGCAGTCTCAGCAGTTACTTGTTTCTTTTGGCAAGCCTGTGTCAAAACAAACTATTTCTAGGTGGATTGGCTTTTGCATTGCATTTTGTTATTCCCATCATGGCAAAGAGGTTCCAGCTGGGATTAGGCCTCATTCCACTAGGGCTACTGCCACTTCAACAACATTTCTAAGGGGGCTTGCAACTAAAGATATTCTGGAAGCAGCTACTTGGAGTTCAGTGCATACTTTCTCTAGGCATTATCACCTGCCTATATACTCTAAGACTAGAGCTGGTTTTGCCACAGCTGTTTTACAAGGCATGTTGTCAGCTCCTGCTACTTTATAATTTGCCAGCCTCCCTTACCTCTGCTTTGGGATTCTATGTTCGAGGATTCCCTTGTGCAGTCCCAATTTACCTCCTTCTCCCCTCTGTGTTTCAGGGTGTATTGTACATGTTTTTTGGTGCAGGTTGTTTTGGGACTTGTCTTTTGGGTCTTCTGACATCTGGGCAAAAGAAAACTGAAGGAAATGGCGTCGGTCATGTAGTAGTGACGCACCCCTGACGCGTCAGTCTAATGCCATGACCGACGCCACAGCCTTACTCTGGTATTTCACACTGGGGACACTGGACTATACCCATGTCAGGGGACTGCAGCAGGGGACAAGGGAATCCATTTACATGGGTAGGTACAAAACTGTACTATTTGCCACTATAGCTCCTTATATTCAATAGTTTCATCCCATAGCTCACCCTGGAAATTTTTATCCACCTTCTGCAAGGTGAAAAATAAGTAATGGGCATTATCACAATCTAGGCTATGCTTGTATAAGGCATTAGTGTTTTTTTTGTTTAGTACATCATGTGTTCATATATTCTTTTTCTTAACTTCCGTTCCATTTTACCTATATAAAGCGCATCATAAGACTGACACCTATCCAAATAGACAAGCCCACTAGTATCACAGTTTGGTCAATTTCTTACTTTCCAACAGCCTGTTTCTACATTGCAAATAAATACTCTTTATTGTAGACATAGGCACATTGAGAATAATGTCCACACTTAAAAGTTCCTTTCCTCTTTTTGTTCCTTGTAACCCCATAATCATAGCTGGATTCCAAAAGATTTTTCAAATTCCTGAATTTGTAGACAATTTTGATATTTTCCTTTTTTATTTTATCCAAATCAGTGAGGGCTACAAACTTATCCCATTCATTGTTTATAATGCCCCTCACCATGGTGGAACCAGCATTGAACTCCAATATTAAGGCCCTATCGAAATTTTCCACATAATCTGTGTTTACATATTTAGTAACCTTGCCATCCCTTGTATCTTTACCTAAAAATAGGTTGATATTTCTCTACTCTACCTTCCAGAACCTCTTTTTCCACTTCGAGCAACAAATGGTCTGGGTAATTCCTAGTTTTAAACATTTTTCTTAATTCCATTTCCCTGTCAAAAATCTTCATTTTTGGATGTCATCCTAGAGCCCCTAATATATTGTCCTTTATATTTTTCTTGAAATGCTTAGGATGAGCACTATCAAAATGTAGATAGAAATTGAAGTATGTTGGTTTTCTGTAAACTTTGGAATTAAACATATGATTACACTTGTATATTTCCACGTTTAGATATTGTAATGACTCATTACTGATTTTGTAGGTAAATTCCAAGAAGTTGGCGCTTTTAAGGTAATCTGTAAAGTTAACCACTTCACTTTCTGGAGCCATCAATAAAATTACTATGTCGTCCAGAAATCTTTTATAGAGAATCCAATTCTCCTTGTATGTTGAATCCACCACATATTTTTCCTCCCATCTGACCAAAACTAGATTCACGTATGTGGGGGCACATGCTGCACCCATCGCTACGCCCTGAATCTGATGGACGAATTCACCCTTAAAACACACAATTGTATTTCAAACCCAAATCCAAAAGTTGCATGACAACCACTTTTTCATCCAGGGACAAATAATTATCTTCATAAATGATTTCTTCTAAACATTTAATCCTTTCCTGTGAGGTATAGAGGAAAACAGATCCACTGTCAATGGTTAGAAAAGTTAAACGTTCATTGTATTTGTCCTGACGCAAATATTTTAAAAAGTCCCATGATTCCTTTAAAATGTTCTTTTTTTCTAACCACAAGCCCTTTAACTTACTATCCACATACTTAGCAAGGGGCAGTGTCTTGGATCCGTCAGCCGAAACAATAGGCCTCAGTGGGGGGGGGGGGGTCCTTTCCGTTTTTGTGTCTTAGGGATCCCAAAAATAGTAGCTATTCTAGGTTTTTCTACCTTAAGATAGTGGTAAGTTCTTTGGGCAATAGAGCCTTCTACAAAAAGGTCCTCTAAAATCATATCTATTCTTCGACATGCAATATTTATCTTGTTCCTGGATACAGTAACATACTTATTGGTGTCCCTTAGAATGTCCTTCATTTTTCCTTCGTAAATAAGATCATCCATAAGGACCATACCCCCCACCTTTATTCGGTTTCATAATTCTTAAATTTTTATCATTTATTAGTTCCTATAAAACTTTAGTTTCTGCTGAGTCTAAATTCCTTCTGTATCTCACTTTATCATACTTTTTTCTAATTTCTTTTTCAACAACACCTTCAAAATACTTAATTTGTGGATGCAACGGTGGGTTGTAGGTACTTTTTCTTGCTAACCCTTCACGCTCCACCTTAGAGTCATGCTCAAACAGTATTTGGAAATTAAATACCTTTATATCAATTAATGTTTTGGCCAAGTCCCCTTGTCTTAGGGGGATAAACTTAATCCCCTTAGATAAGTTTGAAATGGTCCTTTGTTAATGTTACAGAACTAAAATCTCCATAAATGTATCTAAAAGAATTATCCAGGTCTTTTTTAATCTCATTCACTTCTAAGTCAGGGTGGGCGATATTTAATATCGCCCCCTCCCCCTTCTGGCTCCCCCACGAAAATGTGAAAACAGTTGCTGCTGATATTCAGTCCTATTTCTGATTCTCTCTGATCTATGTAGTGGGGGGGGGAATATCAGAAATATCATCCAGTTCCAAAACTAACTCGCCTACTCTTGTTGGCTGTTCATTAATATTATTTTTCCACTCCTCATTATTGTTCCTTTCCCAAAATCTCTCTCCAGACTTTAGTTTTGGGTAACTAGTGTTATTTTTATATTCTAAAATGTCACGCTCTAAGTTTTTGATTTTTCTTTTTATCAATTCATTACATTGACCATCCACTTCCTCTTTAATACTATGATACCTTTCCTTTTCAGCAGGAATAGTAAACATTAAATCATGTTTAATACTTTCATTCACAGTCTTAATTTCACTCATTAATTTCCCTTTCACTCTATTGTTCTCTTCAGTAATACAGTTTAATACATCAAGCCCACATCTGTTAAATATTTTTATTAAATCCTGGTGAAAAACACTGCCTGGGACCACGTTATTAAGATACTTCCAAATTATTAGTCCCTTAGGCACTATACTTTGAGAAATACATTCTTTGAGGTAACTATTCTCTATGTCAATGCTTTTACATTTAAAAATCAGTCTTTCCAATTTGTACAATAAGTTCTTAACGTTATCTATTTCAGGCCCCGGTACAACAGTTCTTCTGTTAAAGTTGGAAGAGAAACTAACCTGGAGCCATTCATTAAAATCGACCTGTACATCTTTACTTCTAGGATCTGAATTCCATTTCTCTTATCCAAGTAAAGCAGGAAGACACTCTGTTCTCATTGGGGCTGTTTCTTCCCTCAGTAGGTCTAAAACTCCTGGGGGTTTGGATGAAGCAAAAATCATTACTGTCCGACCCATCCCCTCTCCAGGTAGCTTCCCTGTGATCTCGGTTTCTTTCAGAAGCCATTTTTTCGCGCCTTTTTGCTCCATAGTTACCAGGCATTTCCTGGTTCCGCCCCTCATGCATAGTGGACACCAACTCCACCATCGATTCGCTAAGGGGCATGAGCAAGTCAGTCAGCTGAGTTAGCTGGCCAATCAATTTTCTAGCTTGGCCCAGCCCCTCCTTACAGTTGCTTTCCATAGCCTCTCCGCTTGTTTCACCGTCCATGGTGAAAAATCCACTTGTAAGTAAAAATACACACCAGCTGGGCTAAAAGTTCGCCAGTAAATCCAGAAACAAGCCCACAGAAAAGGTGAAACTAAGTTCTGAGAGGAACCGGTAAACAATAGTCTAATGCACAGACACCATAAATGCTCACAATAATACGTTTTCATTTAGCATACACTTCATCTGATGTAGGCTTGAATAAAACCACTTCTATTTAAACAATTTCCCTTTCCAAATCCAACAGTGGGAAATAAAACAATTAATTGATGCAACCTAGACCAAAGCTGAAAAACATATACATTACATACATAAACCAGAACCAGTTATAGTTTTTTCATTTTGGTTGATTTGGAAAGGGAAATTGTTTAAATAGAAGTGGTTTTATTCAAGCCTACATCTGATGGAAGTGTATGCTAAATGAAAACATATTGTGAGCATTTATGGTGTTTGTGAATTAAACTACTGTTTACTGGTTCCTCTCCGACAGAGCTTTATTGTTTCACCTTTTCTGTGGGCTTGTTTCTGAATTTGTTGGTGAACTTTTAGCCCATTTGGTGTGTATTTTTACGTTTGTAACACCAGCATATTGTATGAATTAGTTTGATATTCACAAATGACATATAATTATTTACAAAATGCCAGCTAGCTGTGCTGGCAGTACCTCCTTTCATCACACACACTTCCAGAAGAGATTCAAGAAATTGAATCTAGAGAGGAATGTAATGGGACAAATGCAGGGTTTTCTCTTCATATTTCTGATTAAGGCTCTGAGGAAAGCATGGTATCTGAGTTTCACTTTGAGGGATTCTTTTTCTCTGAGACTGTTTCTAGAATTTAAGTGTTTTCAGTGGGAGAACATTGAGGGTCCTCACTCCCTCAGAAAATACCGGGTTGTTATAACTGGTATTGTCAGAACCTCTACCTGACCCCCCCCCCCCCCCGAGTGCTGTTAGCATTGGAGGATGTGTTTTGTCACAGCCCGTAGTTTCCCTGACCACCAGCCTACATACACCTAACAAAGCAGGTAGAATGTATGAAGTTACTCAGTCTTTCAAATTTTTTTACACTCACCCCAGACCTGACTCGGCAGCAATAGCTTTAGTTAGTTATAGCTGCTGTCAAGCCTTTTATTAATTCTACCTCCCCTTAAGACAAAGATAGTAAACCAGATGATAAGTCTGAAGAGAAAGTGTGTGCTTCTGCAACTTTCATTTTTTAAAGTTTTGAATTGCCAAGCTCATAATCATGATTGATCTGAATAATTGTGAAAGTATGAGGAAAGTTTTATCTGCCATTCTTTCCTGTGAGGAAAAAGATGCTTTGTGTGGTTTAGTTTTTTCCATTTCTCAGGTCACTAATGTTTCAAGTGTGTATATGAGTTTGTGGATACTACATCCAAGGCTGTCGCCACCGGTTGTGTGTTAAGGTTTGTCTGGCTCTGTTCTCCGAACCTCCCAGATGATGTAAAATGAGATTTTAAATTCCACTTTGAAAGAGCTTTAAATCTGATGTTCTGTTCCATTTGTTTTCAAATGATTGGTCTTCGGATCCAAATGGATCTTACTTTAGCTACTTTCCAGACCTTGGATCCAAGGTTCAGGGTGCTCCCCTTACCCATAATTCTTCTCCTAGCAGCGATTTACCTCCAATCTTCTTTGCTGCTTGAATGCTCTGGATGCACATCTCTTGGCTCAGTGCTTGTTGAAGTTTTTTGCGGGGAGAAGTGAGTAAGTGTTTAATTACCCTTAGGGATGGGGGTCCCAGTAGATTTCTGTTTTCACCTTCTGTCCGCCCTGATGAAATTTTTTTTTTCTTAAATACTCTTCCTGGTTTTCCTCCTAATTTTCAGATAGCTGTTAGTGCTAGATTATCATGTAGTCTTTTGCCTCGCTAGCTCTTTTCTAGTGGTAGTTTATTGCTTAAGGTTGTTTCTACTAGTTTTGCTGTTGGTGTTTTTTGATTTTCTTTTTAGTGCCAGAATGTCAGATAAGATGTCCAGCTTTGAGATCCCTCCCCATGTTGCTTATTCTAAATGTGTGTATTGTTAAGGGGCTTTGTACCTTGGAATGGGCTTTTCAGCCCATGCTGTCTTTGAGGAAGGAGCTTTAATGAACAGCTGCTCCAAATTTACCCTTAAGTGGCTTCTCCCTGCCACACCCCCCAAGTCGTCATCATCATCATCTTCCCCTTCATCAAAAAAGGCCTCAGAAAAGAGCAAAAGGAAGAAGTCTCAGGATAAGATGAAAGCAAAGGGCAAGGAACGAGATAAGGAGAAACAAAGACTCTTCCAGGAAGCCTTCTCCTGAACGATCAGGTCCGTCTGGTCCTGCTTCTTAGATTTACAAGCATTCGGATTTATTCTTGGTTCCAGAGCCTTGTCAGGGTTTGGTCTTGTATTCCTCCCTTCTCAAGGCCCAGTTTCTCCCCGAAACCAGTTACCCACAGGCTTTGTATCACCTTTCTCACAGGAAAGATTTTTCAAGGGGATGTCAAGACCTCTGTCCTGGACTTTATTTCTGAGACTGGTATGGTCCTCCAGGAATCTGTCTGAGGCTGGCTTCCCTTCTCAGTCAATGTCCGCCTGAGACAAGCTGTCAGTCACTTGAATCAGTATGTAAAACTGACAAAATTCCATCTGGCCACAACTCATTCCATCCTACCATTATTGAGGAAGGACGATTGGATTTGCTTGATAAATCTCTAGGACAGGTGCTATCACATAAAAATGGACAGACGTTCTGAGAGGTTCCTCTGCTTTTAATCACTTCCATTTCAGAGCCATGCCCTTTGGTCTAACAGTGGGTATTCATGAAATGCATGTCAGCATTTGCAGCTCATCTGAGACTGCAGAGGTTGAGCAAAGTTACTATATCTGGACAACTGACTCGTAACCACTCCCACCAAGAAACATCTTATACAAGCCAGGAAGTCTTATTTCAGCTTTGTTCATAGTTAGAGATAACTGTCAGCCTCACAAAGTCAAAAGTGCAACTGGTCCAAACGATATTCATTGGAGCCCATCTGCAGACCAAGCTGCAGATGGCCAGATTACTAGAGGATTCCCAGATTTGACATCGAGCATAGTCAGTTCTCTCCCATCAAAACCCCCAAGCAGCATGCATTTTGTGCCTTCCAGGCTCAGTGGCAGTCTCCATCAGTCTAGTCCCTCTAGCCAGGTTTTACATGAGTGTTTCAATTGGACACTCGCAGTCCAGTAGTCAGTGAGATTTCAACTGATGAGCTTTCCCATGTCCCTTGCACAGATTTGCAGAAGCCATGGTCAGTGGTGGGTGGACTCTCCAGTAGTTTCACAAACCTGTCCTTTTGTTCCTTTCCCTCAGGCCACAATGACTACAAATGCTTCCCACTTGGGGTGGGGAATTATTTCTTGGGAAGGATGTCCATGGCATGTGGTCTCCCACATCAGTGCCTAGAGATGAGGACAGTTCTCCTAGCATTGCAGGCTTTTCTGAATTCCTTACCCTGCGTTGTGATAGCCATCCAGATAGACAGTATGTAGGTTGTTTGGTACATCGGCAAGCAAAGGGAAATGTGTTCTTATCTGTTGTGTCGAGAAGCCATGAGGGTTTGCAGTGGGTGGTGATGTTTTCTCACTGCTTTCTGTTAGCAATGTACATCCTGTGGAATTCCAATGTGTTGAGCAGATCTATTCTACGTCACAAGTGGTCCCT
The DNA here is from genome assembly GCF_019279795.1 of Protopterus annectens. Taxonomy (NCBI): domain Eukaryota; kingdom Metazoa; phylum Chordata; order Ceratodontiformes; family Protopteridae; genus Protopterus; species Protopterus annectens. The sequence goes on from NC_056731.1 coordinate 849,323,733, forward strand.
CAACCCATCACTCACAGAGCAGATGTTCAACTACTGGGACTGACCTTACTGTTTTCTATTTGCTACCCAGTCTATCATCAATTGCAGCAGGAACTTTGACCTGATTCCCCTAGAGGACAAGTCCATGAGGGATTCTATGGTCCACATTTTGCCCCCAGGTCTACTGTATGCTCATCCTTCCACTCCTCTCATACGGAAGTTTCTGCAGAAAGTGATGTGGAACAAGGCAGTAGTGATCCCCATTACCTCCTTTTAGCCTTGACAGGTGTAATTTTCCTTTCTTTGGTCTCATTTAATTTGCCCAATATTGGTGCTAGACCCAGCTCCAATTCTTCTGTCTCACCTGCCTGGGATATCTCATCTGGACAGTGAAGCCCTCAAGCTAACTGCATGTTTTGTCCATTTTCTGTGATGGTTAGACAGTCCAGGCTTTCGTCATGTTTTGACCTCCTCACAGAGACCCGTTATTAGCAAAGCATGCAAGAGTAGGTGGAAGAGATTTTCTCTTTGGGCAACAAAAGGGACATCCTTTCTCAGCTCCTCTCCCTGCAGCATAGATTTTCTGGCTGACATTTTTCATGACAGAACTAGCTATTCTGCAGTCAGTCTAGCTGACAGCCATTTCCAGCTTTCACACAGGCAAAAAGCAAAAATCAGTCAAACTCCATATGCTTCCTTGAAATTCTTAGGCTTTCTTAAGGTGCACTTTCCTCCTTCAGCTTCCCCTCAGGGACCCTGTCCTGCCCTGGAACATTACTATTCTTCGGGTGTTATTGAGACTTCCATTTGTAGCTGCAGCCACAGTCTATTGAAATATCTTTGTTGGAAAACAGTTTCTAGTGGTGGCTACTTCTGCTCGAAGGATCCCAGAACTTAACACACTTGTAAGTACCCATATTTGGTGTTCCACATAGGCAGGGTGTTACTGAGGACCAGTGCTCCTCTTCTCCCCAAAGTATCTTTAGATTCTTCACTGAACCAAGCCATCAATCTGCTTGAATTATTTCCCAATTTCTCTAAGGGAGAGTGCATGCTATATATTTTGGATGTGCACTGACCGCTCTAATTTCATTTGCACCATGCCAAGAATATTTGAAAGACTAGGCCATTATTTGTATCCTTAGCTTCTGCTAAATAGGGTTGAAGGAGTTTTGAAAGTAGTAATTTCAAGGTGGGTATCTGAATGCATTCCTTGTATGTATAAGGACAAGGAACTCTCTCTGCCTGGCACTCTGAAAGACTCATTCTACTGGGTCAGTCATTAACTTCAGCTGCTTTTTTTTCAACAGCATACCAGTTGACATTTCTACAGTAGCAGGTAATTGGTCTAATGCCCATACCTTCATAACTCACTACAAACTGGATTTGCAGTCTAGGTTTAGAGCAACCTTTGCTTCAGCCATTCTCCAGAATATCTTTCTGAGAGATCTCCCACAATTTGGAGTAGCTGAGGAACTCTGTCCCATCATTTGTGGATGGATGGAAGAGACCACATTGGATACAAACTTTATGCACTTGCCTTAGTGATTTGCGTTGCCAGCTTCCATCCTGCTCACCTACCCTCTAAGGTTCTTTGGCTTTGAAGCAACCACACTGATCTCTCGGGAGCCTGGTCGTGTTATTTTTATGATCTGTTCTTTAGGAGTACATCTGTGCATCTTCAGGGTTTAATGTCCTGACTGAAATCACTGTTGCAGTATTCCTAACACATGAGCCATCGCTTGTCGTCCAGCTAGGATACCAAAGCTTTACCATCCCAATATCTTGCATGTGACGTGTGACCTCAGATCACAAGTGTAGGTGTTTTTAGGCAGACATACAAGGGTAATTCCTCAGACAATCCTGCTGCTAGCACAAATGCAAGATGTATATCTGTCAGACTGATTATCATTTGGTTGTGGTACCATTGCTTCGAATACACAAATAACTGCCCCATTTAAGGAACTTTCCTTTATATTTAACTGTTTTTCTTACCAGTGTTATGGGGAGGGGTACATGCAAGTGAGGTAAGCAAATCCCATACAAAGACTTGCATAGCCAGTGTTTTTCTTAGGAGTAAAATACAACTACAGAGCTAGTTCTATCTATGAATGTATCATTGTGGAACTCGTAAACAAAGACATTGGTAATCTCCAAACTCTGGACCCTACCCAGTTTGGATTTGTAAAAGGCAGATCATGTCTCCTAAACCTGATTGACTTCTTTGAAGCAGTCACCAAAGCCATAGATGAGAGTAAAATGGTTCACACAGCTTGTCTAGATCTCGCCAAGGCTTTTCGACACCATCCCCCACTCTGGAATTATAGATAAGCTCACTAAACTAGGTATAAATCCCTATGTCACAAGATGGGTTGCCAACTGGCTCACAGACAGAACCCACACTGTGAAAGTAGCGGATTCCAAATCCGGCATCAGACCAGTGACAAGTGGAGTACCACAGGGTTCAGTCCTGAGTCCTCTCTTGTTTGGTATCTACTTCTCTGAAGTGCAGGCCAGCACAGAAGGTTTTTTACTAACAAAGTTTGCAGATGACTGCAAACTAGGAGCCATAATCGAAACTCCTAACGATGTGGACAAACTACAAAAGGGCCTCACTGAGACAGATACCTGGTGTCAAAGCCATGGTCTGAAGCTCAGTGCCAAAAAGTGTCATCCCCTTTGGTAAAAACTCTGTACCCATGAACTACCACATAGCTGGTAGTCTACTTAATGCCGAAAATGTGATGAGACCTTGGGACACAGGTGGACAGTAGTCTCTCCTTTGATAATCACATCGCCACAGTGGTCAGGAAATCCTTCTACGTGGCTCATCTCATCACAAAAGGATTCTCATCCAGAAAAAAGGTCATTGTTCCCCTCTACTCATCACTCATTAGACCCATTATAGAGTACAACGCCCCTTTTGGTATGTACCTCACAAGACATCTACAACAACTGGAAAGACCACAGAAATGCCTCACAAAGAGGATTACTGGCTTCAAACAGATGCCCTATGCAGACTGTCTCAAAAAACTACAGCTTTACTCCATCACGTATCGCCTACTCAGGGACGATCTCTGCCTAACATACAAAGCTATGTCAAACCCAGAGCTGTTGGACATGCTCCACTTAAAGAAATCCCAATCCCTGCGAGCTACACACTCTAGGGACCTAAAACTTGTCACCACAATAAACAGAACATGCTGGAGGGATAGATTCCTGTCCCAGAGACTTCCCATACTTTGGAGCAGACTACCTATCGATGTCAAACAGAGCTCCTCATTAGCACTCTTCAAGAAAAATCTTGATGATTGGATGGGAAATGGGAAATTCACCCCGGGGATCACTTTTGTGGCTCTGCTCGACAGGGGCACAGGAAAATAATTTTCTTGGGTGGCGAAAGCCAGGGTACATTTTTTGGCTAGGCTTGTATGGGCCCTAGGGCCGATAGCCTAGTACCTACCTATGAACCTATGCCAATCCTTTGTACCAAAGACTGTGCAGGTCCCATTTGTCCCTGCTTAACATTTTCTTGGAAACCTAACTGCTCAAATGGTTGATCTTTTTCCCCAGATGTACCTCCACCATTGTCCTTCAATTAAAAGGCCTAGGCAAGAGACTCTGACATACCCAACTGAGTGTTTAGAACCATCATTACTTCTAATTCCTCCTCAAATGCCCTTTATCAAGACCCTGCTGGCAGCCAGTATGGCATTGGAGGCCTTAACTGAGGATTCTGCAGACAGTGGTGAACTGCAGATCATATTGGAGGGCTCAGAGGGCATCCCTTAAATCCTGGTTAAAGAAAAGATTCCAGGTAAAATAATCAAGGTACTTTAGGGAAATGAGCCACTGCATGTAGTATAGGTGGGCTTCACAATAAAAAAAGAAGTGTCAGAAAACTAAACATGTTGCTACCCCTCAACATCCTTCTTCCTCTTCAGGAAGAAGAAACTAATGGGCTATTTAGGTTCTGTAGCCTCCTTTCTCCTCTCACTCCCTTCCCCCACCCCTCAAAACATTGCTGTGGATTCATCTTCCTCTAAAGATAAGGAGGCTTCTGAGTCCGACTATTCTCTAGCCTACTCCTCTCAAATGCACTCTCCTGGCTAAGTTACCTCAGGTAATGAGGACTCCGCTTTACCAGATTGCCCAGTAAAAGAAGCTTGTTTTGGAGAAACGATCTTAAATATGATGACGCATTTTGAGTGAAGTCTAGGCAGAAAAGAAAAGCTACTGCAGCTTTTTGGAAATAGTCAACCCAGCCTCTTCCCCTGTACTTCCGGTTCTTGAGGCTTTTTTGGATGCTTTTCAATCCATTTCTGTTGCCCCTGTCTCCCAGGATGTGGCTCCCAAAAGACCAGACAGATTTAATAAAGACTGATCTTAATTTTTTTTTAATCCAGTGTTGGACCCTTCTGTAGTTTCTCTGTCATCTGATAACTTTCCTAATGGCAGTGGTCTCTATCCAGGTAAGGATAGCAGGGCTTTGGATAGGTGGGGTCAAATGGTTTATACTTCCTCCACTTTGCATTCAGGGCTACTAGTTACCAAGCCCAGATGACCAAATACTTTATTTCCATTCTCAGTTTAAGTAAAGTAGTGGTGGATTTGCAGAATACTGATTCTAAACAACAAATGTCCTTACTTAATCAGGCTACTTAAGTGGCCAGACAGCAGCATTAATGCTGCAGAAGCCTTGTCCAGGTCAGCTGCTACAGGCTGTGTAATCCATAGGTATGCATGGTTGTGTAGCCAGCCTATTCCAGAGTACTTGAACACAAAAATAGTGGAATCCCCTTTAGACAAGAATCTGTTTGGCCTCCAAGCTGCCAACCCTTTCAAAATCCTTCAAGAATAAGGTAAAATCATAAAGGGCTGCAGACTGCTTCTATTAATTTCTGTACTCAAGTACAACCAAACCTACCTCTTTTGTCAGAACGGGCCCTTGGCCTAGTCAGAAATGCAGGAAGGTTCCCAGAAAGAAATGCCCAGATAAACTACAGAGGTTTGCCTCATCTAGGAGGCTTCCCTTTGGCGGCTAATATCTGGCCATCAACTAGTGCCTCCCAACCCCCCACCACCACCCTACCCTCTCCCTCTCAAAAAGGTTAACTCAATATTTTTCCACCTGGGAAAAGTTTCACAGACAAAAGGGTGCTATCTGTCATAAAAGAAATGGTTAAGCCACGTCTTGGATACAGATTCCCCCTGTAAATGGCATACCCCACCTCCACGCAGTCAGATTCACCTGCTCTCATTCATTTTACAGAAAGTATGGGAACAAGGCACACTAGAGTGCCAGAAGAATTTGTGTGAAACCGGTTTTACTCCAGACTTGTGCCAAGGAAAGAAGGGCGGTGGAGACCCATACTGGATCTCCCCCTATTAAACATCTTATTCAACTTCTTAAAAGTACCAACTTTAAAAATGCTGTCACTGCACACTGCTACCTTTCGTTCTGCCCCAGAACTTTTAAGTATGCCTAGATCTAAATGACGCTTACCTATTTATACCAAATTCAGACGCCTAGCTGGAGATTCCTCAGGTTTTGTACTGCGTCATCTCATTATCCATTTACTGATTTGCCTTTTGGGCTTTCCACAACCCCAAAAGTTTTCATAAAATGTCTGGCACCAGTGATCTCCTTCTGCTGAAGCAGGGGAATTCTGATTTTTCCCTACTTGGATGTCATGGTAATCCAAACTACTTCACAAATTCAGGTCTACTTCACAATGTCAAAAGCCGGCAATATCGAAGCTGATATTGTCGGCACCACAACATCGAAAGTGCAGAACATCGTGCAGGTAAACTGAAATCTCCGTAGGGGAGATTTCCATTTACCTCAATGTAGTGCAGTCTCGGAGTTGGAATATTTAAGTAGGGGGGGTGTGGGGTGCCTACGCTACTTAGTTTTTATTTTTGTTTTGTTTTTTTAAACGTTTGATGTTTTACTGCATCGATCACTAGAGGTTGACCTTTAGTGATTCGATGTAGTAAGATGTCGATAACGTGATATAAATGCACAAATTCCCATACAGCATTTCCAGTTCACCCTCCTCTTCCCATCTCAGTTGGGGTTCACGATCAGCTACAAAAAATCCTCCTTGCAGCCATCTCAGGACCTAGTTTTTCTGAGTTTCAGACTGGATAGAAAATGCAGGCCTACTTACCTGAAGAGATGGTGCAGAGCCTTACAATCTACTTCCAGAACCTTGTCTCCTCAGCCATGGAGATCCTAAAGGCTCTGGGGTTCATGGTAGCAACCATCTCAATGCTCCCCCCTAGCCAGACTGCATACGAGGAAAATCTAGTAGTATGTGAAAACAGTTTGGTCTCAGTACTGTCACCCCCTGAACACAGTGATGATTCCCTTTTTTTTTTTTTTAAAACCAGGTCTCAGATGGGAACTGTGGTGAAAGGATCAGGTGAAACTCAACCCAGGACTTTCCTTCACTCCTCCAGCCCTAGACATGATTGAGGGCTCTTATCCAAGCTCTTCAGGTATTATATTTCTGGAAAACAGGTACCCTTTCAGTGTTTACAGACAACACAACAGTAATGATACATAAATGAGCAAGAAGGAACCACATCTTAATTGTGTAGACTGGCACAGAAAGCCTGTGACCTAAGAAAAACATGCAACTAATAGGCATATGTATCCTATTACAGGACTGTGTGTTGGTAGACTCTCTAAACAGGTCCTTGATGGACCCTGAAAAGACAAATTTTCCAGGGCATACTTCAACACTGGAGAGCTCAGACCTGTTTGTTTCAAAGACCAACAAGCAGCTTCCATTATTTTTCACTAAGGACCCTTGCCCCTCAGCTTGGAGGACTGATACTTTCACTTTTCAGTGGACAGGGAAGTTTTGCTATGCCCTCCCTCCACTGCCTTTCATTCCAAAAGTTTTTCTAAAAACACAAAAAGAAAAAGTATCTCTAGGTTCATAGGTTAGTACTAAGTTAGTACTCTATTAGTGATTCCCTTTTAGCCAATACAGTATTGGTTCCCTTCTCTTGCTCCTTGCTAGAAGAAAAAACACTACAGACTGCCACACTAAGCAGATCTCATTACACAACAGAAAGGATTACTGCTTCACCCAAATCTGTCATCTGTAAAGATAACTCTATGGATAAGGTTTTAATTCCATAGAGGCACCATTTTTCTGAGGATGTTAACGTTCTGCAAGAAGCTAGGAGACCCACCACTCAAATCTTACACAGCCAAATGGAAGAGATTCTCCTATTGGTGCCAAAAGAGTGAACAGGACCCCAATCAATCCCACATGTTTATCGTCCGTCCCTTCCTTCCCAGGATAAGGAGCTGTTGAACCCACCTGACAAATTCCCTTGGAGACAGCATTTAACATATTAACCTGTAGGCATTTTAATTGTTACTGTACCTCACCACCACCAAAGAAGGTTTGATGCAAAGTATAGGGCCCTGGCTGGTTAGAATGATTCAGTTTGTCACCTTACTTGCATTTTCCCCCCAAATGCAGATACATCAAGATAAACATACTGAAACAACTTTCAGCAACAACAGAGTTTTTGCTTTTTTCCATGATCGTGCTACTTTAGAGTAGGTATACGTAACTTTTAGGATTCGACCCCCTACATAGGGTGAAGGGGGTCTTTCCTTGCATAAAAATAAGCTGTCCTTCAATGTTCAATTAAAGAAGATTTCTGTGAGTTTTCTTCCATCGACATTCAAATAAAGGATAAGTAGCACCCTTCATTAGTCTGTATCCCAAACCTCCCCAAGCAGTTGGAAAGTAGAAATGCAAAGACCTAAATAGAGATGCATTGCTAGACCAGAAAGACTTTTGGTACGTACTCCTTGCTCTCTTTGAAGCCCGAGTCAGTTGAAGATTACGAGTGGTTTTTGCTACTGAGTTATGTTACCACTGTCTCATTCACCTTCTGGTTGAAAGGATGCAAAGTAGACTTAAAGCTTTTATTTGAAAACTTATTCATTGATGGATATACCATTCAGTTTTTAAATGTAATGTAGCTAATCTACTCTTGTACTGATGATTATACAGGAGATGGTTTATATTGTCAATTACTTCAGGGAATCTGATTAAGTCGAGATGAAAGCACCACATAACTTAACAAAAATACATTGTTACCACATTTACTACCTCTGTTAAACTGTGTTAAGGGGAAGGGTGCCCAGGATTGACTTGCTCACTTTGGATTGGCCTAATTGCTTCAAAATGCAAACTAAGGGGCAGGCAGGTGAGCCAGTCACCTCCTCTTGTTCCTCAGACAGTGAGAGCCCTCCACTCTGAACATACCTCTAACAGAGCACTGTAAGCACATTTGTATAAGTGGTACTGATTTGTTATGTAACCAAGTACTACGAAGACTCATCCAAGAAGTCCAATCAGACCAGATAAGATCCAGATTTTAATCAAAGTTCTTTTTAGTGCCAAAAAAGACAGGGGACTTGAGACCAGCATTAGATCTCAGCATTCTGAACAAGTTTGTTCAAGCGAAATTCCGGGTGGTCACAGTTCAGTCTATACTTGCATTTCTAGAGGAACATGATTGGCTGTGCTCTGTAGACCTTCAGGACACATTACCACATAAAGATGGGCAGACACTCCAGAAGGTTCCTCTGCTTTCAGCTAGGAGCCAGTCATTTCCAATTCAGAGGGCTGCCCTTTGGCCTCACCACAGCTCCCAGGGTGTTCAAATGTTTGGCAGCAGTAGTAGCTCACTTGAGACTGCACGGATTCCGGGTGTTTCCTTGTATAGACAACTGGCTCATCACTGCTCCCACCAGGCATCTGCTGTTTCAGGCAACGGATTTCATCCTACACCTGTTTGCCCATCTGGGCATTACCTTGAATCACTCAAAATCTCACCAGAGTCCCACTCAAGATCTAGAGTTCAGAGGTGCTTGCCTGAACAACCATCTCTTGTGTACCTTCCCTTCCTGTTCACAGGATACAGAAAATAAAATCACAAGTTCAGGCTATTCTTTTCCAATGACAAGGCTCCTGCACTTCTAGTCCTTTGAGCTTTGTGCTCCATGGAAGCGACCATCACCTTAGTTCTACTAGCAAGATTTCACATGTGGCTACTGCAGTGACCTCTAACATCCCAGTGGTCCATCCTAATCCATCCAATGACGTACCCGATTCTAATCACCGATCTGTGCAAAAAGGATCTATTCTGGTGGATGAAGCAAAGGAAGTTCTTTTAGGCCACCCCTTTCCTCACCTCAGCCTAAGTCCATAGTGACCACGGATACCTCCCAAATTTGGGGGGGTGCATTATCTGGGAAGAACAGTCCAAGGCACTTGGTCCCCCATAGAAGCCAGCCTGCATATAAACATTCTAGAACTGAGGGTAGTGCTCTTAGCATTGCAAGCTTTCTGATCTGTCCTCCCTCTGGTAACAATCGCAGTTCAATCAAACAACATGTCGGTAGTCTGATATATCAACAAAAAGGAGGAACCAAATCTTACCCCCTGTGTCGAAAAGCTCTGAGTGTGGCAATGGGCGGTAACCTCCAACTGCTTTCTCATAGCAATGCACATCCAGGGAAGCCTAAACATGATAGCGGACAGATTGAGCAGATGCATTCTCCTGCCTTATGAGTGGTCTCTGAATCCCAAAGTGACAAAGGAGATTTTCCATTGCTGTGACCAGCCTTGCTGCAACCTTGCTGCATCACCCCCGAAAAAAGTGCAGCAGCTATTTTACCCAAATTCCCTCTCTCAGGAGTCCTCGAGAGAAGCTGCCCTTCATGATTGGCCCCCTGGTCTTTTCTATGTCTTTTTCCCCCTTCCCTCTGATTTCCCTCCTTTTAAGGATAGCCAGCAGGTTTTGAAGCAAGGTGATCCTCATTGCGCCCTTCTGGCCTTGACAGGTCTCGTCTGCCTTTCTGTGGCCTCATCTAGTTCACCATCCTTGGATTCTGGACGCATTTCCAGATCTTCTGTCTCATCCGCATGGACTGGTGCACCCTAATCTTCAGAAACTCAAGCTTACAGCTTGGCTCCTCCAATTTCACTAGTCGCCAGACAGAAAAAAATTATTTTCTCCAGTCTAAAAAATTCTGCTGGCTTCCCAGAGACCTTCCACCAGGATACTATTACGTAAGCAAGTGAAAAAGATTTTCTGTTTGAGTGTATGATAATGGTGTTAACCACCTTTCTGCACCGGTTGAAAATGTTTTGAAGTTTCTAGCTATGCTTTTTGATCAAGGAGCTTCTGCTTCCACTATTAAGGTCCAACTAGCTGCTATTTCCAATTTTCACAATATCTTCGAAGACCATTCTCTGATTTCACATAGATTATGTGAAGTGTTTATGAAGTGGGCTTTGCGATTGAAATCTCCTTTTAAAGACCCTCTAGCTCCTTGGGATCTGACCTTGGTTTTGCAGTCTTTATTGCTTCCCCTTTTTGAATCGGCTGCTACATGTCACTTAGTTTCTTTCATCGAAAACTATTTTTCTAATAACCATTACTTCCACCAGAAGAATTTCAGCGATATAATCATTATCTTCAAAACCCCCTGATTTGGTTTTTCCTAAGGATAGGGTTTTACTAAGAACCAACACATCTTTTCTCCTTAAGGTGGTGTCCGAAACTAATATTCAAAGCATTGACTTAACCGTTTTCTTTCCTAATTTTTCTGACAAAGGTGAACATTGCTTACATTTGCTGGATGTTCACAGACAGCTTGTTTCTACCTTAGTAGAGCTAAAGAATCTAGAAAATCAGACCAGTTATTTGCATCGGCCCATCTCTTGGAAAATCTGTTTCAAAAGTTACCTTGTCAAAATGGTTGAGACTGTATCCCTTTGATATACAATAAAAGAATCTCAAATTACCAGCGCCAGTGAGAGCGCACTCCACTAGCTCGCTATCCATGTGTGCTGTTTTCCATTCCAAGGCTTCTATGAGTAAAATAAGCGCAGCAGTGACCTGGGCTACTCCGCATACCTTTATTACTCATTACAAATTGGATATGGTCTCCACAGGAAGAGCATCCTTTGGCTGTATGGTTCTCCGAAATATCCTTCCATAAGGCCACTCAGGACCTGAAGTAGCTGGGAACTCTGTCCCAAAGGTAAAGGAGAAATGAAGATTGACAACATCAGATAAAGAAGTTATGTACTCATAACATTCCATCAGTGTTGTCTGTCTTCATTTACCCTTTACACCACACCCTCCTTCCCCCTCCTGTGGACTTTCTGGAGCATTGGACTCTCTTTTCCTTGTAACTTTATCGGGTAGATCTTGGATATGGCCTCTCTACAAATTCTTTTGTCTTGCTGTGTACCTGCAAACTCTGAGTTAATATGGGTAAAGTATTGCTTTGAGAGTTTTTGGCTGGCACGAGCTATGCAACGGTCGAGCCAGTTCTGAGGTTTGGAACAGAGTCCCAAAGGTAACAGATAAAAGAAGATCGATAACGCAGAACATTATTTTGAGTACATAACTACTACTTTTTTCCAGGAGCAATACCCATGTACCTCCTTGAGTTGCATCTTCCTACTACCTCCTCAGACTTAAATCTACCATCTTCATTGTTTGTTAGTGAGGAAGAGTGTAGCACCCTACAGTACCATGTACAGATTTCACACAAGTTGCTTTCTTGATGTAAGCCTAGCTAGTAAGAAAAGGAAACTGACAACTTTTGATTAGGCAGGAAGCACCCAATCCAGTACATGTGCAAATGTAGGATAAGCTTTACCTTGGTCATTGGCATGTTAAGGAGCTTCCCCACATGGATAAGTTGATACTATAAGAATGACATAAACCCACCGTGTTGGTACCTAGATGCACTCCTGCTTGCAACCCTCCTCTCCCTGTACTTAGATGGTGTCTCCATCCACACTCTGATGGAGTTCTGTTAAGGGAAGGTGTTTACTTGTATGCTAGTACTTAAAAGTGTTGGCAACAGTTTTTCTTGAGTTGCAGGCAGTATGTTCGTTAGTAGCAGGGGGAAAACAGGTGGCCTTAAGAGGTAAGCAGGATTGTGCAAGTCAGAGTTTATGAAGCGAGCTGGAATCTGCTATGCATGCCCACGCCACACAGGAGCTTCTAAAAAAAAATGCAAAATTTTTACTGATGAAGAAAATTACAGCAGTAGCTGTCCTGTCAGTCTGATTTGACAAATTAGGAACATAACTACTATGTAACATCTACAAAGTGAAATTGAGTCAAAGTAGATGTTCAGTTTTTGTGCTGTATTTACTGATATATAGATGTAAAATCTAGCTGCTTAAATTTTTATAACTTGTTTAGTGCGTTAATCCTGAACCACGTTTTAGTGTCTTGGAGAACTGATAGTCATCTTGCTTACGTTGAGTTTTCCATTTTTGTAAAGTTCATTGTTAAATTATGTGTTGTAGTTCACCTGAATGGACCAAACAGATGATCCAGGTTATGTTTTAAGTTTACCTCTGCCCACAGATTTTTAGCCATTTCAGAAGCATGGAGGATATTGTTGGGTAAGGACTATGTCACGTTAATTACTGATAATGTGCTCCTCTTACTTAATCCAGACAGCTCCATTCCAGCAGCATGGTTTACTTCACGAGAATATGGTCAACAGGTTTTCAGTTAAACTCCGAAAAGCAGAGGTATTTGTTTTACATTATTTTCCCCTCTCATCATTGGGCTTTAGCACTGTGCGGTTAAATAGTTTATTAAAGATATGTCTTTAAGAAGTGTTAAGACATTTCTTTAAACTGTTAAATCATTTAGTGCTGACAGCTGAAGCTCCTTCCTTTTTGTCTTTGACATTACATCTATTCTTCTTATGGTCTCATCCTAAACTTCTGGTTGATTCTAGTCCCCACCTGGCTTTCTACTGGCCAGAGTTGTTAAGGTGCAGTGAGTACACAAATCCAATCAGCAATAAGATGAAGTGCCCTCATTTTGTTTTCCTTTTTAATTTTGAAGCTGTGACTCTCAGGTTTCTTTGAAGTGATGAATATCTTCTTTATTTGGTTCAAGAGCTCATTTGTTCATTTTTATAATTATGCCTTTGGTATAAACCTCAGATGTTTTGCTTCTAAATGTTTTCTTTAGTTATTAGGCATTCTTTTTGTGAAATATTAAAGGTCCAATGTGACAATGTAAAAGTTTTAAGTGTAGCAACTTTGTTTTTGCTTGAAGGTCATTCTGAATTAATTCCGTGAAGCAATTTCTTCTCCTTAAAATGTCTTCTGATTTTTTTTTTTTTTTTTTATGTACATTCAGATTTATATTTCTCAGTAAATATTTGACCTTTTGGTAGATCATTTTAAATGCTGATCTGATGCCCTCTTCAGTTTCATTAACCTGTGGGTCTCGATTCCAACCCTCGAAAACTGACTGGCAGCTCTCCAACCTTCAGATTCCAGATTTGAGCTCCTCCTTTCTACCCATAATGCCCCACTCCCTCACACTACCTCAGATCTCATTTGCTGCGCATTTGTTCAGCAAGGTTCCTGGGCTGTGAGCTCCTCCATGAATTTCTTCAAGTTGTGAGTGCTTGTTACTATTTTCTTCTTCTGTCTTCCTACTCCAAGTAATTTTCTCCTCCCTCTTTTTATTTAAAAAAAAAGGGTGGGGGTTCCTCTTTCTTTGTCTGTCAACAATTTCTAATTTCCGTATGGCTGATCAGAAACCCCTTGGTTTCAAGAAATGCACTTTCTGTGGGCCTAAGATCCCACTGTCTGATACCCACAGGGAGTGCGTGTACTATCTTGGGCCTGCACACCTGGATGGCCCACTGTGAGGTGTGCAAAGGGTTCCACTCTAGGGCTTTGGCAGATAGAGCAAACTTATCCTTAAGGGTTTGCTCCCTCCTCCTTCCTCTTTGGGCATTCCTTACACTTCGGGGCCTCAAACCCCCCCCCCCTTCAGAGAGGCCCAGGAGAGCAGGAAATGCTCACCCATGAGGTCCTTCTCTGAGCCCCCAAAGAAGGTTCAGAGAGTCTCTGAGCCAGCCCATTCTAATCCGGGGTCTTCGATTGTTTTCCCCCCTGCCCTCCACCTCGAACATCTTCTATGGCTTCAGGTCCTAGTGTTACTTCTGTGGTAGTCCTGGCTTCTGCTTTGGCTCCCAACCCGGTGCTGACCAGACTGTCTAGGAGGTTTCTCTCCCTTTCACCCAGGAGATCTCTAAGACCCCTCCCCCCACTTCCTCCAGGTCTTCCCAAAGCCTTACCTTCAAGAACGTGGGCAGACTGATGGGGCAGTTCCTTGAGGTCCAGATTATGATTGGGCTTGTGCCCACTCCATCCATATCTAGATTAGTGAGGGTTTCCCTGTTCCAACCAGTAGTTCCTTCTCTGACCCTTCCTTCAGTGTTGGATCCCTTGGTTCCATTGGTCTCTGGCGCTGAAGTGTCGTGGTCGATCAAGATTCCTTTATCACCTCCAATTGTTGCCCTGACCACGTCAGTTCTGAGCGTCTCTTGGAGCTGCAGCTTTGAGGTCAGCTTTGGGGGGTTGACGCAGACTCCAAAGTGTTTTTGAGCTCTCTCACCCTCGGGGCATGTGCTTTTGACAGCTCTGCTCTGACTCTTCCTTCTGAGCAGGAGGCTTGGGCCCCCTTGGAGGTGTCTGCTTTGGTGGCTTCAGCCCCAAGAGGACTGTTTTTGGAGGGGGCCCTTTCTGCTTTCAAAGTGATGGAGAGAGGGTTCTTTCCAACCCTGGGAGAGCCTGTGTGTGCACATCTTCGGAATGTACCCATTCCCATTCTGGTCTGGTGCCAGAGGCCTCTGGTCTGCCATGTGGACAGCTGGGCCTGGAAAGCCCTCACAACCTCCCTTCTGTGGATCCCCTAGAGTCTTCCGACACATCCCCGGAGCATCCCACCAAGGAGGTCCACTGGAAGAGGTTGTGTAAGAGAAAGTGCATGGATTCACCCGAGGAATCCCTGACCAATACTGATTTTGAGGAAGGAGTAGGGTTCCTAGGTCACCACCCTAAAAAGTCTCCTTAGGAGGCATTCTATAAATGCTATGCCAGAGAGGTGGCTGGTCTGCCCAAAACCCTCATCCAGAGGAATCTGTTACATGGGAGGTTTTCGGGTCCGGCCCATCTACTACCTGGGTGTCTCCCCCTGCCGACCTGTTACTCGAGCTAGTGTAGACTAGGGCATGGAAGGAGCTGATCCCCAAGTGGGGTAGACAAGATGTTGAGTGCCCCTTTAGACATGACCTTTTGGACCAAGGGTATCCCAGTAGATGCTATGGTCGTTGTGGCAGCCACCAAGGAGAATGCTTACACAAGAGCGCTCTTCTGTCCACCCTCCCAACAGCGAATCACGAGAGGTGGACAGATTTGGGAAAAGGGTTTGCCTCTTCCACGTTTACTTTGAGGACATTAAACTGTTTATCTCATTTCACAAGGCTACAGAGAGATCTGGTGAGGGAACATTCTAGCTCATCTCCTGGGTCCATGTCTGATGAGGAATAAAAGACCTTTTCCTCCAGACTGGCCACCCTTCAGTCACTGGCTAATGCGTCCATGAGGCTGATATCTCACACTGCAGAAGGTACTTCAAGAGCATCCGATTCCGGCATTGCCATAAGGCGCCATGCCTCGATGAGGCTGTATGACTTTGCAGAGCCCTTCAAACAGTCCTTTTTCAATGCCCCTTTGATACCCACCTTGTTTGGGCCCACGGTTCGTGACACAGCAAAAAGGATGGAAAGACCCTGTCTGCCATCGGAATCCATTTTTCCACCCCAAAAAGGCCCTTTTCCAGGAACCAGTGTAGGAGTAAAAAGACATGGTTTTGTAAGTAGGAGGGTGCTTTTCAAGAAGTGCAGGGAGATCCCCCCCCCGGGGGGCAGAGGAGGGAACAACCAGAATGGAAGGTGCTGCTTACACAGCCGAGGGGGTCCACAAAATCAAGGGTCACAGGAAACTTTCTCAGCCCGACCCTTCCAGCACTGCTGAACATTTGCCCAGCTGCCTTCCTCTGTAGGCATTCGGGGATGCTTCTTCCCTGCACCTAGCAGCCTAGGAGGCCATCACAGACTATCACTGGGTGCTAAGAATCGTATCCAGAGGATAACTACATTCCCTTTTTAGAAACTCCCAAACAAAAAAAAATGCCTCCCCAATGATTCACCCAGTCAGAGGGGAGGGTACAGTCTTAGAAATCGAAAAACTACTAGGCAAAAGAGTAATCCCAAAGGTCCACCATCCCCAATCAAGTCAGATTGGGTATTTACTCTTGATTCTTTTTACTGCCCAAAAAAACGGGATTTGCTACCGCTTCTGAACTTGACCACCTTGAATGATTCGGTGAAGCACACTAAGTTCAGGATGGTCATTATTCAGTCCGTCTTGCCTCTTCTGAGGATGAACTATTGGATGTGCTCTGTAGACCTGAAGGACGCATTCAGACTGGGAACCAGTTGCTACCAATTCATATCACTCCCGTTTGGCATCACCACAGCTCCCAGGATGTTCTTCAAATGTTTGGTAGTGGTGGCAGCACACCTCAGGCTGCAAGGTTTCCAGATTTTTCCTTATCTGGACAACTGGCTTCTCACTGCGTCAACCAAGCATCTACTGGTCCAGGCCAGGGATTATCTTTTACATATGGGTCATTGATCATTCGATCATTGCTATATTGTGTATTATAGTTCACCTGGCTGGACCAAACAGATGATCCATATTTTTTTAAGTTTACATCTGCCCACAGATTTTTACCCATTTCAGAAGCATGGAGGATGATACTGTTGGGTAAGGAGTATAATGACACATTAAGTACTGATAATGTGCTACTCATACTTAATCCAGACAGCTCCATTCCTGGAAGTGTGGTCTACTTCTCGAGAATATGGTCAACTGTTTTTTTCAGTTAAACTGTATTTGTTTTACATTTTCCCCTCTCATCATTAGGCTTTAGCACTGTCTGGTTAAGTAGTTTACTGAAGTTGTGTCTTTCAGAAGTGTTAAGACATTTTTTAAACGGTTGATCATTTAGTGCTGACAACTGAAGCTCCTTCCTTTGCCTTTGACATTGCATCTATTCTTTTTATGGTCTCAGCCTTCACTTTTGGTTGATTCTAGTCCCCATCTGACTTTCTGCTGGCCAGAACCATTACGGTGCAGTGAGTACTTTTGCACTCAGTGGTTCCTTCAGTTTCAGTACTAGTTACTGGGGGAAGAGGCTACATAAATCCAATTAATACTAAGCTGAAGGTCCCTGATTTTGTTTTCCTTTTTAATTTTGAAAATTTCAGAACTTTGACCCTCAGATTATTTGACATGATGAATATCTTCTTTATTTGGTTCAAGAGCTCATTTGTTCATTTTTATAGTTATGCCTTGGGTATAAACCTCAGATGTTTTACTTCTAAATGTTTTCTTTAGTTATTAGGCATTCTTTTTGTGAAATTTTAAAGGTTCAAGGTGACGGTGTAAAAGTTTTAAGTGTAGTGACTTTGCTTTTGTTTGAAAGTTATTTTGAATTAATTCTATGAAGCAATTTCTTCTCCTTAAATGTCTTTTTTCTTTTATGTATATTCAGATATATATTTCTCAGTAAATCTTTGACCTTTTATTAGAGCATTGTAAAGGCTGTTAGTGTCTGTCGGTTAATTTTGCTTAAGAAAACAGCTCTAACACCAAAGACCTTCTTGATAAGTCCAGTGATAGGGTGTATTGACTCCCCTAATCGTTTTTTTCCTCAGACGTTCCCACATAATGGGATAGACATGCCAGTGACTAAATGAGGAAAGATGTCACACGAGCGTTTATTCATATCAGTCCCCCACACACACCATTTGTGTTGCTGCCCCATGCTTCTCATATTTGTATTCCTTCTTAGGAAACTTTTCATCTGATGTAAATCTTTATTCATTCCTTACTGTTAGGACATCGGTTCCATCCTCAGAACTGACAAGGCCGTTTCCATGCTTGCGCCAGCCAAAAACTCTCAGCTAAGACGTACCCATAATGCCCCTGTTATTGTTGCTCCTGATCACTTTTGCCACGTTCCTAGTCAGACGTGCCTAGTCATCTCTCTCAAAGCTAAGTGGAAAATTGTGATTTTGATATAGTTTCTCTTCAGAAGTTCTTGTTTATTCGTCAGTTTAGCCTTTTTTCACTATCGCCTATAATCTGCTCCTATTTCCTACCCTTTACCTTTGGTAATTAAATTTCTACCATCGTTGGTACTGGCCCTCTCTCCTGCCTTTGGTAGGCCCTTCTTTCCCACTTGTGGTATTTTTTAAATACCGTTGTTGGTATTCTCTCCTTTTTATTCTGTTAGGATACCCCTTTGTTGCTGGTACTATTTCAGACAAAATTAAGTTGGGGTTTAAACAGTGTGACAAGTGTGGGTGTAAGATGCCCAACTCAGACGGACACGCTCGTTGCGTCTACTGTCTGGGCGTGGACCATATTAAAGCTGATTGTGACATTTGTGCTAGTTTTAGCAATCGCACATTAGCAGAACGTAGGAATAAGCTTATTTTAAAAGGTTTTTAATTAAAACACCTTTTTCAGAGGCTCTGTCTAGGTCGGAGGTCTCAACCCCTCCAAAGACCAAAAAACATAAGGAAAAAGTCACTCTGTTCCTACATCTCAGTCAGTTACAGAACAGAGTCAGCTCCGTGCTTCTCCGGCGCCCTCGACACAGACCTCTTCAGCACCAGGACCTGTGCCTTATCCCTTGGTGCTGTCCATGATGTTGACTCCTATTTCGGTTCCAGCCTCCGCACCGCCGGCTTCAGTGCCATCCTTTGTTCCGACGTTGGCTCCCATGACTGTACCTGCTTCGGCACCATCCCCGGCCTCGGTGCTGATGGCTTCTTCAGCTCCTCAAATTATGACCTCTGCTCCTAAAGTCGAATATCTGCCAAGAACCAGATACTCTCCCAACGTATGACCCTTTTTTGGGGCATCGGTTTACTCCTTTTCTTGAAAGACCTGATTCTCCATTAGCCTCCTTTAGATCTACCAGGAGCTTTTTTGAACTAGACCTAGTGCGGGTTGTGGACCAGCTTCTGGCAGCTAGGGGATTGCCCACTCCAGCTAGACCTTCCACCCCTCTTGGCTCAGAATCCTTCACAGCATATTCTCCTGTTTACCCTCCGGCATCTACCTAGGCCCCGGAGATCTTTGTACCGATGTCCACGCAGGTGCATACTGTGTCTGTTCCGACTGCGGATTTCTCCCTGTCTGCACCGACTACCCTTGCTGCATCAGCTCCGGTGGAGCCAGTGCGCTCTCGGAGCAGTGCTTCGACCATTGGCACTTTGGTACCTAGCCTGGAACCTTTTTTTTCGCTGGCGCCATCTATGTCCACAGCTCCGATGGCTTCCAGTCCTCTTGGAGCTCCTCACCTGGAGGTGGGCTTTTCAGGGTGGGATGTGACCCCAGTTCCAAGGTTGTACTTCTTTGTTCCGAACTCCCATCCCTCCTTGGGTGGGCCTGCTTTCCAGGTGATGGAGAGGTCCTGGCCTCCGTAGGCTCACAGTCCGCATCAATGACAGCATCAGGAACCCCCCCCAGCATGCAGCTGTCCCCAACCCCCTACTTCGGGATCCCAAGCATGGGAGCCACAACCCCCCCCCCCTTTGAAGGCAACCCTTTCTCCAGAGTCCTCAGAAGATCCCACTGGGGATCCACCCCAAAAAAAATGTTGCAAGAGGAAGCACCTCGATTCCCCTGAGGAATCTATCACTGAAGACGCCGATTGTGATGAGGGAGAAAGGTCCCTACGGTCTCCCCAGACTATGTCTCATTCGGAGACTATCTCAAAATCCTCAAGCAGCGGGGAGACTGGAAGTCCTCTAGCCCTTCTTCTGAGGAATTGGTGTTCTTGCAGGCCTTCCGTGCCCAGCCATTTACTTCCTGGGTGACCCCACCTGCAGATGAGCTTGTTATGCTGATCGTGCAGCATGCCTGGAAGGCCCTGGACAACGTAGAACCTGTCCCTCAGAGGCTGGACAAAATTTTATACACACCTGAAGACCAACCCCACTAGTTCAAGCAGTTGACAGTTGATTCTATGGTCATGGCGGCAGCCACCAAGAGGCAACTGGCAGAAGATAGTTCCGCTGTCCATCCTCCGAACAGGGAGTCTCGGACCATTGACAGACTAGGGAAGCAGACCTGTGCTTTGGCGACCTTTACCATTCGGTCGCTGAACTACCTGGCACACCTCACTTGCCTCCAAAGAGACCTAATATCTGAAATACCCTCCTCTTTGGCGGGGGTACTACCTGATGAGGTGCGTGACACTGTCGCCTCACAGCTATCTACCCTTGAATCCATCTTGAACTCTTCAATGCATTTGATATCTCACATCACTGAGGGGGCAGCTCGACCTGCCGCATCAGGCATTGTCATGAGATGTAATGCTTGGATGCGGTTATGTTATTTCGCAGACCCGTTTAAATTTTCCTTTGTCAACGCGCCTGTCAACGAATCAGCACTTTTTGGTCCCAAAGTACATGACACACTAGCATTAAGTGATAAAGACAGAAAGATTTTGTCTGCTGTGTGCATATGCTTGTCCACCCCCCAGAGGTCCTACTCCAGGAACCAAAAGGGAGGAAAAATGTGGTTCAGAAAATCCCAAGGATCTTTTCGTGACACTCTTGGTGAGCAATCCTCCCAGGGCAGAGGGGGCAACTCATCTGGAAGATGCCCCTTTCAGGGCAGAGGAGGTCCGCGTAACCAGGGCACTAGATTCCTACTTTGGCAATATCCTACCAGTGCTCCTGAGCAGTGGCCCGATTGCTTTCCACTGGAAGCAGTTTTTCTCTGCATCTATCAGCCTAGCAACTTATTACTACTGATGTTTGGGTGCAGAGAATAATATCCAGTGGCTACCAGATACCATTCCATTTAACTCCCAGACCCGTCAAATGAATCCTCAATGCGTCACCCAATCAGAGGGAACTAGCAGCCTTAGAAATAGAAAAGCCGCTAAGAAAGAGTCATCCACCCAGTCCCTCCAGACCAGAGAGGATCCGGGTTTTACTCAAGGTTCTTTTTAGTGCCAAAAAAGCCTATTTATCAAACCTCAAAACATCTGGATGGTCACGGTACAGTCCATTCTCCCCTTCCTAGGGAGAGACAACTGGATGTGCTCTATAGACCTCCAGGACACGTACTACCACATAAAGATGGATCACCGCTTCCGGCTGGGAGCCAATCACTACCAGTTCAGAGTACTGCCATTCAGTCTCTCGACAGCCCCCTGAGTGTTCACCAAATGTATGGCAGTTGTACTTAAGGCCTCGCTGTCTGCTTTGGGATTACAAGCAACAAGGACAAATCTCAAATGTCCCCAACAAAGACACACATTTACTGGAGCAGTCTTAGACACAACATCCTGTCAAGCTTCTCTCCCTCCTCACAGGCTTTCAAAAATAAGACACCAAATCCAAGCCCTCCTCTTATAGACCTATATACCAGCATGCCTTGTACTGCAACTCTTAGGTTCCATGGTGGCTGCCATTACTCTAGTACCACTGGCAAGGCTGCACATGAGAATACTACAGTGGTTCCTTTCTGCACAATGGTAGATCTTAACTCACCCACTCGACCACATGATACGTCTTACAAACCGTTGCAAAGAAGGAATGCTATGGTGGATGAAGTCGCAAATGAATCTTTGGTGTCGACCGTTCTCTCTTCCCCAGCCCATGGCCACGGTGACCACGGACCCTTCCCTGTTAGGGTGGGGGGGCATTTCCAGGGAAAGAGAGTCCAAGGCACCTGGTCCCCCATGGAGGCCAATTTGCACATAGATGTCCTGGAACTAAGGGCAGTTCTCTTAGCATTGCAAGTGTTCCATACATCCCTACCTTCAGGGACCATTGCAGTTCAGTCGGACATCATGTCAGTCGTCTGGTATATCAACAAGCAAGGCGGAACCATGTCTTACCCCATGTGTTGGGAAGCCATGAGGATTTGGCACTGGGCGATATCTTCCAACCACTTTCTTATAGTAGCGCACATTCCTGGGAGTTCCAACCTTATTGCGGACAATCTGAGCAGGAACATCCTGATGTCTCACGAGTGGTCTCTCAATCCTGTAATAGCGGATTGGATTTTCTGCCACTGGGGCAAGCCTTGCTGCGATCTGTTTGCTTCCCCACAAACAAATGCAGAAGCTACTTTGCCCTGATCCCCCCTCAGGGGAGCCCCAGAGGGATGCTCTAACGCACGATTGGCCCCTGGGTCTACTGTATGCCTTTCCTCCGTTTCCCCTCATTCCGAAATTCCTCCAGAAAGCTCAAAGGTGGAGAAGCAAAGTGATCCTCATTGCCCCTTATTGGCCCCGTCAAGTCTGGTTCCCGTTCCTATGGCCTCATCTGATTCACAGCCTGTGGATCATTCCCAAGGCCTGTTATCTCATCCTCAGGGACTGATTCACCCCAGTCTCAAGCTCACAGCTTGGTTCCTCCATTTCCAATGATTGCCAGGCTGCCTGACATCCCATATCCTGTTCGTGAAATTCTTCTAGTTTCAAACAAACCTTCCACCAGGAAAGTTTATTCTAGTAAATGGACTAGGTTCTCTATTTGGGCCAAAGATCAGAACTTAGATCCCTTCTTTATGCCTATTCAAAAGTTCCTTGCCTCACCATCGACAATGTCTGTATATTTAGCAGCTATCGCCAATTTTCATAATGGATTTGATAATTCTTCAATTATCACACTGCCTGTGCAGGACCTTTTTGAAAGGAGTACTGCATGTTAAACCTCCTGTCAAGCCCCCCCCCTCCAGAACCCTGGGACTTGACCTTGGTACTTCAATCTCTTACAGGCCCTCCTTTTGAGCCTTTTGATTCATGTGATACAATGTTTTTGTCATGGAAGACTCTACTTCTTGTACCTCAGCGAGAAGAGCATCTGAGCTGCAGGCCTCGAGTGTCAAGAGACTTTACTTGAACTTCCACAGGGATAGGTGTCCCTTCATACTGACCCTTTTCTTGCCCAAGATCATTTCTGGATTTTCCATTAACCAATCTATTGACCTGCTGGTTTTCTTCCCTCAGCATTCTAACAGAGGGGAGTACATTTTGCAAGACCCTTGATGTGCATCTGCAGCTTCGTTGTTATTTGGACAGGACTAAATCTTTCAGGAAAACAGATAAATTGTTTGTGGCCTTTGGAGTACCCAAATTGGGTAAACCTGTCAGTGACTTTATCCTCCTGGCTTAGAAATGTCATTACCTTTATCTACCAACAAAGTAAGCTATCCTTACCTTCCAGAATAAAGGCTCAGATCAGTGGCTACTTCTGTAGCTTTCCATTCCAGAGCCTCTATGGATGATATCTGCACAGCAGCCACTTGGGCAAGACCACATACCTTTATCTCTCATTATAAATTGGATTTGGACTCCAGGGGACAAGCATCTTTTGGTTCTATGGTGCTCAGGAATATCCTTCCTTGGGGCCACCCAGGACTCAAGTAGCTGGAGACTCTGTCCTAACAGTAAGGAATGAATAAAGATTTACAACATCAGATAAAGAAGTTATGTCTTACCATAACATTCTGTGTTGTAGATCTTCATTCATTACTTTCCGCCCTCCTTTCCCCTGCCTGGCCACCTGGTGGACTTTAGGAACTCCTGGTTAGGGTATTTACTCAGAGCCTCCTACTGTATTTCTATTACTACCTGTATTATATAGGGGTGGGCAAACTCGATCTGGAGTAACTATGAGAGAGACGTTATGGGTAGGTATTAGCTGAGAGTTTTTGGCTGGCGCAAGCTTGGAAACATCCGTGTCTGTTCCGAGGATGGAACCGAAGTGCTAACAATAATGAATGAATAAAGATCTACAAAGCAGATGGGAACGTTATGGTAAGACATAACTTCTCCTTTTGTTCACATGATGATCATCATTCTCACTGCTGCAGTGGCCTTTGACTAGTTGGGTTGTATCCTGTCCAGGATACACTGACTGACTAGTTTTCACAAAGCTGTTGCTCTCCTCCACATGCTGTCCGACTGCTGATACTCAAGCACTGGGAGGGAAGTCAGCAGCCAGAACGCAGTAAACCTCAGTATTTTCTTGTTGCCCTCAAAAGTGCACCTTTGTGCTTCACAGGATCAGTAGTCATCCTTTCTTATTATTTCTGGCAGATAAATTCTCATTGGGGAAATCTTTCCACATTATTTTATTTTTCAAATTATGTATGACATAGCCAACCATACATTTTATATAAATGAAAACAAATCACCATATTGACATAATTTTAGTTGCAGCCATTATACGCCACTATTCTATCCACTCATTCTCACTCAAACATTACATAGCTCATTCAGATCCTGCATTCTTTTAAACCTTGTTCCTCTGCATGTATTGATCCCACAATTCCAATTTTTTGTATGTAATTTGCTCCTATCCTTTTCTAAAGACCCCAATTCCAGTTTTTATCTCTGTTACTATATTTACTATTTCTAGTACAGTTGGTCATCCAGTATCTCTGACAGTGTAGTCTGCAGGCAGTCTTTAAAGTCTGCCAACTCATTACACTCCCAGAAAATATTTTTCCAGTTACCTCACTCTTCCCCATCACACCTCCAACATTTGCTGTCTTCCTGGAAAAAAAATTATTTTGAGTCTACTTGGGGTATAAAAATATCTGTGTAAACATTTCCAAGCAAAAATCGTACATCTTCTACATACCTATATCCCTCCATTGTTCCTTTGTGAATTGCTTATCCAGTCTCGCTTACTGATCTTTTCTAATATCCTCTGACTGATTCTTATAGTTAATGCAATATTTTGTAAACTCTGCACTAGTTATCTAGTTATTCTGTTTTTTAACAGCAGCTTCTGTTCTGCATTATATTTAAAACTCTGCCAGTGCTGTTCTTTTGTTCTGAACCCCCTATTTCTTTTTTCTTTGTGTATATTTTGATATCAATCCGTAACAGGGAAGACCATCTATAGCCTGCAGTCCAAATGAATTCTTGGGCTCTTCCCATTTTATTACATTTCCCCCTCTAATTATTTACTCCCAATAATTTGGTTCTTGTCAGTTTTCTCCAGTAAATTCCAGTCCCTTTTTGCCTATTGTCTGTATCGCTAATTGCAGTCATCCTTAACAGCAGAATCTCATTTCTGCATTTTCATGTTGGCTTAATTCTTAGAATACTTTCTGCTACTTTACAAATATAATAATCTGTATGGTTATTGTTCTCCTTAAGTATCTGCATCTAAAAATCCCTGTCTCTCCTTGCTTGTTGAGCTGCTCCCTGTTTTATCATTATCCCTTTCCACTTTGAATTGTAGGTTCCTGCTTGTGCTATGTATAGGAGTCTTAACTGTGTAGCTCTGAAATACCCTTTCAAATAGTGTAATCCCAAACTGCCTTGTACTATTGGAAGAATGAGTTTATTCTACTTGACTCTTGCTGTCTTTCCCTCTCATAAAATCCCTTCAGCTCTTAATTGCTATTCACACTGTCTCTGTTGGATGATAAAAATATGCCTGGCCTGTGTATAAAACTGAAGGGACTAAAAGTATTTTAACGGTTTGTTTCTTGTTATCCATATCCATATAACAGAGCTTCCAGTTTCTCAGTTTTTGTTTTCTCTTGTTAGTCTCTTCCCACACATCCTTAGCTACCACACCAGAATTGTTTTTAATCTATACTCCTAAGTACTTCATTTTATCATATCTCATAAATATGGATATTGCTGAACCAGTTAGTGTGTGGGTACATAATTTACAATTGCCTTTGTTTTAGCTTCATTAATTTTGTATCCCAAAAAGATTTGAAAGTGACTCAAAATGTTCCACAACGCTGAAATGTTCTTTTTTGGTGTTATCAGGTATACAATAATGTCATCTGCAAATAGATCCAACTTTTCTTGACTACCATACCAGTTATATCCTTGAATTTCCGAGTCCCTTATTTTCTTTGCCAATGGTTCTAAATATAATGCAAAATAACAAGGGGGGGTTACCCCTGCCTGGTTCCTCTGCTCAAACAGAAATTATCGGAGAAGTTCCCTACCCACTTTAATTTTCGCCTCCAGTACCTATATGTCCTCTAAATCAATCTTATAATTTTTTTATCAGGAAATGCAAATGCTTCCCTTGCCCTGCTCATAAACTCCCAGCTTACTTTGCATCATGACACACCAACAACAGTGGTATTTTCTTTCTGCTTCCCTCCGGATCATCAGTGTTGTGTTAATGTTAGCTGTTTGCCTCCCCTCCAAAAATCATGTTGATGCATACCTGTCAGTTTTGGCATCACCTTTGTCATTCTTTTAGCCATTATAGACATAAAGACTTTGTAATCCAGGTTTAGGATTGAAATGGGCCTATATGAAGCTGGATCTGGTGGATCTCTACCCTTTTTAGGCTTTACAGCCACCATTGCTTTTTTCCAAGATGTTGGTACTCCTCATCTTAAAATACTGTTAAGCAAAACCTTCCAGATCTTTTTCTGTTTTTTTCTTCTTGGCTTCCAAACTTCCATGGAAATACCGTCTATTCCTGGGGACTTTCTTGTGGATTGGTTATACATCACCATTTTTGTCTAATCTCCTGTCCTGTTAATGATTTGAGACTCATTTTCCTCTAACCTTGGCATATTTAATTCTTTCACAAACATTTCCATTTTTACCTTTTTTGATTTCAGCTTTTCTCTGCTTTGTACAGCTGCTTTATACAGGCTTTCATTAAATTTCCAAACTATTTCTAGTATCTCTACTACAGGATCTCTTGTATCTTTTGGGTTATAGGCTCCCTAAGTTTGGCAGCAACCCTTTCTACTTTCTGATGCCTGAGGAGTTATGCTCTGGAGTTATCCAAAAACAGTTGCTTAAAAGCAGTCTTTCTACACTCATACATATCATTGCAGTTGATGTTCTTGTTCTATGAGATTCCCCCTATTGTGCAATACTTTCCCTATAAATAATTATTGTTACTATTTAACCATATATCTTACGTCCAACTTTTTTAAACTATTTTTATCCCACTCCCTAGCTGTGTTTTTCAGAAAAAAAATTCTGTCTTCTCTAATATCTCCCAAATAATTTCCAATACCCATTCCTTAAATTCTTCTTTTCAGCAATTAGGTCGGAAACGCCAATGTCTCATTTTTATTTCATTACCCTATGTTTTTATTTTAGTTATTATTGGCATGTGATCTGAAATAGTTATTGGATGCGTATCAAAACTTTAGGTTAAATGTATGTGTTTTTTTAAATGCAAGTTCTGTCTAGATGAGCCCATTTTTGTATCTTGGGGAATATGTAAATTTACTCTGAAGTCCTACTACTGAATTCACGTCTTTGCTATTTTCATAAATTTCTTCAAAAATATACCATACTTTGTTATATTTTCCCTTCTGCCCCCTCCCCAGACACATCTTCACTGCTGCAAATCAAATTCCAGTCCCCACCTATAAATAATAATCCCTGCTGAAAGCTGATTTATCCCTGAAGTTTCTTAAGCTCCATTATAGCAGTTTTAGGTGGAATGTAAATACATGAGTGTAATTCTCCTCCCTTGCCAGTAGCCGCTTAGTACTAAAAATCTACCATTATTATCTTTTTTATCCTCTTCTATCTCTGTGGAGCTCCTCTTGCAATTAATATAAATATTCCTCTTCATTTGTCCCAGGTATTCCACTGAATAACCGTACTTAAAACCTTCCTTTATCAAATTCACACGTTCATTTCTTTCCAAATGCCTCTCCTGTAGCATAGCTATTCGCAATATAGTTCACTACTCTTTCTTTTTTGTATATATCGGAGACCATTAACATTTAAAAATAATATAGAGGGTGTTGTCATGTTAGTTATTCCCACCTTTTATGTGTAACACCTTTAAGTAGTGTCAGCTTGAGATCCAGTAGAGACTTTTAATAAAACAACCTTTAAAAACACAACAAAACACACTATGTTAAGCATTTTCATCTTAAAACCAAAAAGACATCATCAGAACAGTCTCAGTAGAAACTAAGAATGCTTAAATACCCCCTTGTAGGTCTCCGCCCACTCAAGTATTGCAGTAGTAATTGAATCCATTTCTAAAAGGCCCAGGTTCTAATTCAAGCTCTAGAAAACCTTGCTTCAAATGTAATACACAGCAAATATAAAATTCTGATATAACAAGTGGGAAAAAAGCAGAAAAATAGAAAAACAAGTGGAAAAAACATTGTATTAAACACAATCAAACAATGCATGCCCTTCTTTTAAGTTTACTTGTAATGGATATATTATCATTTAACCCTGGGAAGGCTATGGCATCAAACCTTAGTTGCCAAAGCATCTCTCGATGTAGTAAAAAGTTTTTACAGTCTCCCGAATTAACAGTAGACCAAACCTGTTCCAGAACTAGGAACTGGAATTTTTTAAAACCACTGCATTTAGTTGCAGGACATGCCAGGGCGCTTTTACCAGATTTTTACAGACTATATAGGTGGTGTTATATTCTCTTATTTAATGCATTGATGTTATGTGATCCTATCTCGCCTACATTCTGACTGAT
Organism: Protopterus annectens; assembly: GCF_019279795.1. NCBI lineage: Eukaryota > Metazoa > Chordata > Ceratodontiformes > Protopteridae > Protopterus > Protopterus annectens. Next base: position 849,352,177 of record NC_056731.1, read on the forward strand.
GGGTTCGGAGCCGATCCCTCGGCTCCGACTCGGCACGCTTATGCCAAAGAGCGAAGTCTCTTATTGGCTGAGCTTACTATATCCCAGGCTGCACCACTACCAATCCCCCAGATCTTGTTTGCCGCTAACAAGTGAAGACGTGGTCTCGAGCTGGCTGAGCTAAGTAGTGATTATTTTCACTAACTTTTCTGTCAGGAATTTCTTTATTCTTCAACTAAAAGCTGTTTTAACAGCTATCTTGTGTTTAGAGTGCGTTTGGTGAAATTTACTTGGTAAATTCTTGTGTTGTGAGTGTGGAAAGGCCTTTCCCGGTCTTTTTAGTTGTTAGGTGACTTCTGTTCTGTTTAGGGATCTCGGATCCTTTATACTGCTGATAGTTTCCTTTTCTTTAAAAAGAAGGACAAAGCAGAGAATTTCTTTTTCTGTCATAATTACAGTGTTTGTACTGTGTTTGGCTAGTTCACTGTATAATTTACCAGAATGTCTCAGGTTCCTAGGCCTTCAGGCTTTAAAAAGTGCACCAAGTGCAACTTTAAAATGTCTATAACAGATGACCACTCTCTCTGTGTTTATTGTTTGGGTGCAAAACATTTGCAGGAGTCCTGCAGCGTGTGTCACGCTTTTTCCTCGAGGGTCCTCCAAGAGAGGAAAAATAAACTCATATTAAAAGGCCTTATAAAACCCTCCTTTGAAGAAGCTTTAGCATCCTCTCCTTCTCCTGCTAAAAAGAAAAGGGCGTCGGCTCCGACCAGTCCGTCGGATCCAACCGCCGAAAGACATAGGCAGGTTTCTCCTTCGGCTCCAAGGACTTCGGAGCCGAGGGCGAAACGGTCTGCCTCGATGCCACCTGTCTCGACTCCTCTGGCTTCGGAGCCAATGGCTGGGGCATCGAGAGGCGGGTCACCTTCGTCGGCTCCACTGGTATCGCAGCCGATGAAGGTTATCCGCTCAGACACTTCCTCCTCGGCGCCGAAGCCCTCCTCGGCACCGATGGAAACTAGTTTGGGTATTCCTTCGGCGCCGATAGTCATCGAGTCGCCTCGGAGCCAGTCCCCTAGCCCTTTGGGGCCGTTGGAGAGGCCATCTCGAACCCGTTCAGTATCCTCTAGGTCATCGAGGATGTCAGATTCGGACATAGACAGGGTGCTCCAAAGACTGTTCCAGTCCCCAGTCTTTCAAAAATTTGTTTCTGTTCCGACCCAGTTGTCTTCGGAGCAGACGACCCATGCCCATGTCATTGCCATTCCTCCTCCAACCGCTTCGGCTCCGTCGGAGCAGGTGCTGTTGGAGCCGGTGGAGGTCTTAGGGTCGGCTCCGACCCTTACTCCAACCCCGGCCTTCGGGTCCGAGTTTGGTACACGGACTTCTTCGGCTGGACCCGGGGGTGATGTTTCGGGACCTATGCTGTCGGTTCCGAGCCTCCCTCTCGGTGCTTCGGCTGCGGGACTTCCGTCTGCTATCATGGCTCGGGACCGACACTCCCAGGATTCTGGGGTCCGGCTTTCAGAGCTATGAGGAGTGCCTTGGCCAAGTCTTCTTGCCATCTCTCCGGCTTTACCGGCACCTTCCCTGGGCGTGGAGACTGGGTCTTTGGCAGTTCCCCTGTCCTTAGGCAGCGGAGCCCCTGGGCCTGAGGTTACCCCCATTGGGGGTTCCCCTCCTCCTGAGGGTTCTTCGGAGTTGTCTTCAGAGGAGCCCCCAAGGAAGAGATCGTGCAAGAGGAAGCACGTGGACTCCCCCGAGTCTATTACATCGGACACTGATCTTGATGATGCGGAGGGGTCCCCGAAGTCGTCCTCGGATGATGTCTTGTTTGCAGACATTTTAGAGATCCTCAAACAACGAGGCAGCTGGATATCCAAACCCCCCTCTGCTGATGAGTCAGTGCTTCTCAAGGCCTTTGGGGCTCAGCCCTCCGCCTCCTGGGTGTCTCCGCCCTTCGACGAGCTCCTGGATTTGGTTTGTTGGAGGGCGTGGGAACATCCAGATACCGTGGAACCAGTGCCTTCTCGTCCTAACAAATTTTTGTCTGCCCCACCCGAGAAGGAGTTCCTGACTAAAGGCGTGGCTGTAGATGCCATGGTGGTGGCATCTGCTACACAACAGGACGTGGCAGAGGCTTCAATGTCCGTCCATCCTCCTAATAAGGAGTCTAGGAGCATGGACCGGTACGGGAAGCGCACCCTGACTTCAGTGGCCTTTACTTTAAGGTCCCTGAATTATTTGGCACATTTTACCAGGCTTCAGAGGGATCTGGTCAAGGAGCTGTCAGATTCCCTCTCGGGTAACCTACCTGAGCAGCTAGCCCAGTCGGTTAGCTCTCAGTTGGCTATCCTTTCTTCAATTTCTAACTCGTCCATGAGGCTCATTTCATATGCGGCCGAAGGGGCGGGTAGAGCGGCAGGCACAGGCGTGGCTCTACGGAGACAAGCCTGGCTCCGTTTGTGTCATTTTGTGGAGGCCTTCAAGTCTTCCTTCGCCGACGCTCCCTTTGATGGGTCCTCTTTGTTTGGACCTAAGGTTAAAGACACTCTTACCCGCTGTGAGCAAGAGGGAAAAACTTTATCTGCCGTAGGTGCACGTTATTCCACTCCCTTTCGGCCTTATCCCAAGGCTAAAGGAGGAGGGAAGATGTGGTTCCGCAAATCACGTAAGTTTTCCCTCAACAGCAGGAAGATTCCCCTTCCAGAGGCAGAGGACGGGGAAATTTTTCTGGGAGACGCCGTCCCAGAGGCGGCAGAGGGCCCCGCAATTCTGGAGACCGCGAGTCCTTTCGTGGCTCTTCAGCCTCCCACACTTCATGAGGGATTGCCCGGCTGTGCTGCTCGAGCCAGTCGGGTGCCGCTTGCCAAGCACCTAAAAGCCTGGGAGTCTATCACTCAGGACAGATGGGTGCTTCGGATTATTGCCGGAGGTTACACCATTCCCTTCACACACTCACCCCGCCCAAAAAATCCCGGACCCACCACCCAGTCAAAGGGAAATTGCAGCCGCAGAAGCTTTAAAGCTGCTAGAAAAAGGAGTCATCCAACCGTCCCCACAGACAAGATCGGATCCGAAATTACTCAAGGTTCTTTTAGTGCCAAAAGACAGGGGACCTGAGACCAATATTGGATCTCAGCAGACTAAACCAATCCGTCACGAAATCCAAATTCCGAATGGTCACGTTACAATCCATTCTCCCATTGTTGGAGAAGGATGTTTGGATGTGCTCCATAGATCTCAAGGACGCCTATTATCACATACCGATACATCGGGCGTCCAGGAAGTATCTGCGCTTCAGCCTGGGAGACAGTCATTTCCAATTTTGCGCACTGCCCTTTGGTCTCACCACAGCCCCCAGGGTGTTCACCAAGTGTTTGGCAGTAGTAACTGCTCACCTGAGGAGTCTTGGATTCCAAGTGTTTCCCTATCTGGACGACTGGCTCCTGACTGCCACCACCAGTCATCTACTAATGGACAACCTCAAAGCCACCATTTCCCTGGGTGCTACCCTGGGAATTACATTCAATTGGTCAAAGTCTGTCTTGCTGCCCTCTCAGCGCATAAGGTTCATAGGAGCAGAGATAGACTCAAAATTGATGCACGTTTTTCTTCCTACCGAAAGGATTCAAACTTTACAAGGCCAAGTTCAAGCCCTGCTTTCAAGATCAAAGGCCCCAGCCAGGATGGTCCTGCAACTTTTAGGTTCGATGTCTGCCACGGTTCTCCTAGTTCCTCCGGCAAGATTGCACATGAGGATTCTGCAGTGGCTATTATCGACTCAATGGTCCTTTCAGGATCTTCCCCTCAATCACCCCATTATGATTACAGAAACGTGCAAACGGGACCTTCGCTGGTGGCTTCAGCTGTCCAATCTGAATCAGGGAAGTCCTTTTGTTATTCCCCCTCCGGTGGTCACCCTGACAACGGATGCCTCCCAGACAGGGTGGGGGGGCATTGTCTGGGCAGGTTAGTTCAGGGTTCCTGGCTTCCAGACGAAACCTTTCTCCACATCAATGTATTGGAGATGAGGGCTGTACTTCTGTCCCTACAGGCCCTCCACAAGTTTCTCCCTCAGGGCATTATCGCTATCCACACAGACAACATGTCGGTGGTCTGGTATCTAAACAAACAAGGAGGGACCAGATCTTACCCCCTTTGCAGAGAGGCCATGAGGGTGTGGGAATGGGCTGTAGCTACCAGCCGTTTCTTGGTAGCGACCCACATTCCGGGGAAATCCAATATATTGGCAGACAGATTAAGCAGGACAATTCTCTCTCCTCACGAGTGGTCCCTGAACGAAACAGTAGCAGCTCGGGTTTTCAGGAGATGGGGGGCGCCGTGCTGCGACCTGTTTGCAACACCACAAAACACAAAGTGCAAAAGGTTCTTCTCCTTGACTCCACATCAGGGGGAAGCAGCTATGGATGCTCTAGCACAACCTTGGCCAACAGGGCTGCTTTATGCCTTTCCTCCGATTCCACTTCTCTCCAAAGTCATTCAGAAAGCTTCTCAATTGGGGTCCACAATGATACTAATTGCTCAAGACTGGCCTCGCCAGGTATGGTTTCCCTACCTGAAGAAACATGCGGTGGACGATCCTTGGGTTTTAGATCTAACTCCGGATCTGCTAATTCATCAGTCGGGACGACAACACCAGTCCCTTCACACTTTGAAGTTGACAGCTTGGCTCCTCCACTTCCGACTTTAGTCAGAAATCACACCTTAGACCCGGAAGTTATTCACATTTTATCTTCGGCCCACAAACCCACCACTAAGAAATTGTACCTCAGTAAGTGGAAGAGGTTTGCTATCTGGGCTCAACTCAGGGGCTTAGACCCTATCACTGCCCCGACCCCAGAGGTTTTGAAATTTTTAACATCCTTGTTTAATCAAGGATCTTCAGTCTCTACTATTAAAGTCCAACTGGCAGCTATCTCTAAATTTCACGAATCCATGGATCCACCGTTGATGAGCAGCAGATTATGCAAAACTTTCATTAAAGGTGCGGGGCTGTTAAGACCCCAGTTTTTCATCCTGCACCTCCGTGGGATCTTGATTTGGTGCTTCGTGCATTAACATCTTCCCCTTTCGAACCGGCTGCTACATGTGAGTTAAAATATCTGTCTTGGAAAACTGCCTTCTTAGTTGCAATTACCTCTGCAAGAAGAGTTTCAGAGCTTCAAGCCCCATCTATCAAACCACCGTACTTGATTTTTCACAAGGATAGAGTATCACTTAGGCCTAACCCATCTTTTGTCCCAAAGGTCTGTTCTAATCTCTGTCTCCAACAATCTCTAGAGCTACCAGTTTTCTTCCCAAAATTCTCCAATGAAGCAGAATACACTCTCCATAAATTGGATGTTCACAGACAATTGCGCTTCTATCTAGACAGGACTCAGCAAATTCAGTAAATCAGACCAGTTGTTTGTGTCCTTCTCAGACAATAAATTGGGTAAAACCATCACAAAAGCTACTATCTCCAAATGGATTAGAGATTGTATAACTCAGGCTTATTCCTCTTCAAATAAGCAACTTACAGCATCTATCAAAGCTCACTCTACCAGAGCTATGGCTACTTCTATAGCTTTTCATTCCAAGCTCGCTATTTCTGAGATTTGTGCTGCTACTTGGTCCAATCCGCACACTTTCATTTCCCACTATAAATTGGATGTGGCATCTAAAGGGCGAGCATCATTTGGTTCCACGGTACTCAGGAGTGTTTTCCAGTGAGCCACCCAGGATTCAGGTGCTAGGGACGCTGTCCCATCAGTCAGAATGTAGGCGAGATAGGATCACATAACATCTTTTAGTTATGTACTCACCATAACTTCAGATGTTTGGGATCCATCTCGCGCACATTCCTAATACCCACCCTCCTTCCCCCGGCCTTGGAGATCAGAAGAGATTGAACGGTTTTGAGTTCTACTGTTTTATCTTGTTTCTTCTGACGATGTTATATAAACAGTGCTTGCATGTGTGCATGTATGCGGACAAACTAGATCTGGGGGATTGGTAGTGGTGCATCCTGGGATATAGTAAGCTCAGCCAATAAGAGACTTCGCTCTTTGGCATAAGCGTGCCGAGTCGGAGCCGAGGGATCGGCTCTGAACCCATCAGTCAGAATGTAGGCGAGATGGATCCCAAACATCTGAAGTTATGCTGAGTACATAACTAAAAGTTCATCTTGCCTATATAGAATGCGTGACATTGTGTACAGTGTGCCAGGTAAACGCAATGAAATTTTCCACCCTTGGGATGGTTTGCAGTCTTGTCATATAAATCGCCAGTGTAATTACTGTTGGTTTATGCACATTGAATGCATCTGCCAGAAGCTCTAGTCGTGGGAAAAGACCTTTCAGTGTTAAGTTGGCAATTTTCCAACAGGCTGTTAATATTGTATGTTAGGTAGTCCGATCTCACCTACATTTTTACATATGGATTCAGAGCTGATCCTCTGCTCTGACTCAGCTGATTTACAAGCTGGAAGACTTCTGGTTGGCTCGTGGCTAAGCAGGTGTCCCATGGTGTCGACGAGTTTGGTTGTGCTTCTTTTGGCTCTGGCTGAGTTTTTCAAATTCTTTATATTCAATATCATATTTCAATGCTTTATTAGAACTTTTATTGTATATTTAATGTTGCTAATATATTAGGCAGTTGTATTGCTTGCCCTTTTTGAGTGCAACTTAGTTTATTAGTGGTTATTGGTATCCTGTGTGCTAGTTAGTTTTAGGCGCTGTTGCGCATTTTTCGATTATTAGGTAGAGTATTAGTTTTTGGCGATTTTCCGCTGTTAGTCAACAGGGGCTCCTGTTGTCTTGTCTGTTGTTATTCTGACCTTTTTTGGTCACTATTGGCAGTTAGTTTTCTGCTATATTGAGATTTTGTTTTTGGCGGGGATCTGCTGTGAATTTACTAGGATTGCAGCCTCCCTAGTATACTACCTGTTGTTAGAAATATAGAAATTTATTGTGTCCGTTTATGGTTTCTCTTATGTGAGTAGCTTTCTCTACACCGGGCTAGGCCCGTTTGTTAGAGGACCTAGTCCTAGTGTAACTCCTCCTTAGGGCTAGGCCCGTTTTAGTTAGAGGACTTAGTCCTCCTTTTTCTCTCTATCAATCTCTCTGGGTTTTGTGTGTGTAATAATGTCTAAGGAAAGTAAGGAGCATAAACCCTCTGTGTACAAAAAGTGCATGAAATGCTCCCAAAAGATGTCTTTAACGGATGGCCAAAGTAGCTGTGTCTACTGCCTAGGGGCCATCCACTTGCAGGAATGGTGCTTGTTCTACCATGCTTTCTCTCCTAGTGTTACAGGAGAGAAAGAACAAACTCATACTCAAGGGTCTATTGAAACCATGCTTTGAGGAAGCACTATCCAGTTCTTCGGCTATCTCCAAGTCTGGGAAATCAAAATCCTCAAAAAGGCCTTCTCCGGCACCGGCTGGTGTCTCAGAGCCACTTCCTAAACAGTCGAAACAGTCCAAATCTGTCACCTCGATGACTCGGCCTTCGGAGCCGAAGGAGAGCATCATGGTTGTGTCAGAGTCGATTACAGGTATTTCGGAGCCGATCTCTGAACCTATTGATACAGCAGTTGACTGCTACTCAGAGCCGGTCTGTAAGCTCCCTACCGGTTTCCGTAACAGTTAATTCTCCAGTGCCCCCCCCCCCCAGGTCAAGATCCCCTACTATGTCTTCCAGGTCTCTCTCAGAAGATGTGGAGAGGGTAGTGCTGAGACTCCTGAAGTCGTCTGACTTACCAAAATTATTGTTGGCTCCGACCCAGTCTGCTGCAGAGCCACTTGGCCCATCTTTGCCCTTGTCTGCTATTCCTCCTCTGAGCCATACTGGCCTTTTGGAGCCAGAGTGCTTGGTGCCAACGGAGGAAATGCCGCCTCCAGCTCACTTTGTTGCTGCCTTGGGGCCGGGTTCGGCTCCGACACGCTCTGTGCCGTCTGTCTTGTCAAGGGGCCGAAGCTCTCCTGTTGGCACAGACAGGGAGGTTTGGCTTCTTTGGTTCTGAGCCTTCCTCTCAGTGCTTCGGCCAGGGTGAGCTTGAACCCTGCATCTATCTCGGAGCTGACCGCTCTGGCTCCACCACCGACCCTCATCTCTTCAGAGTGGGAGAGGTCTTCGGAGCCAGAGAGATCGGCGTTTGAGATGATGAGGAGCATGCTGTCTCATTCTCCAGCCCCTACCAGTGGCACCAGCACTCTTGCCGCGAGAGTACCCACTTCAGTCTCAGCCCCTACTCTCTCTGGAGACAGCAGAGACCCGCAGCCTCAGGAGGCATCGGCTGGTGGCCCCCACTCTTCAGAGGCTTCCCTAGAATGTCCTTCTGAGGAGCCTCTCCAGAAGAACTTATGTAAGAGGAAGCATGTTGATTCCCAGGATGAGTCTTTGACATCAGACACTGACCTCGAGGAGTCGGAAGGGTCCCCCAAGTCGTCCTCTGATGATGTCTCCTTTGTGGACATTTTAGAGATCCTTAGGCAGAGGTGCGACTGGCCCACTGTTAACCCTTGTGATGAGGAGTCTGTGTACCTGAAGGCTTTCGGGTCTCAACCTTCTGCCTCTTGGGTGTCTCCACCTTTTGACGAACTGATGGATCTACTTAGTCGAAAGGTGTGGGATACTCCTGACACTGTGGAGCCAGTCCCCAGGAGACCGAACAAGTTCTTGTCTGCCCCTCCTGGTAAAGAGTTCTTGTCCAAGGGCGTTCTCGTAGATGCCCCTCCTGGTAAAGAGTTCTTGTCCAAGGGCGTTCCCGTAGATGCCATGGTGGTGTCGGCCACGAAGGAGTTGCCAGAGACTTCCATATGTTCATCCGCCAAACAGTCTTGACAGACGGACAGATTTGGGAAGCATATCTTTAGTTCAGTGGCCTTTAGCCTTCGATCGCTGAATTCTCTCATGCACTTCACGAGGTTGCAGAGGGATCTCCTCAAGGAGTTAGGAGATTCCATACAATGTGCGTGTACTGAGGGAGTTCCTGACAAGATTTCTACTCAGTTGTCCACCTTAAATTCTGTGGTTAACTCCTCCATGTGACTTATTTCTTGTGCTGTGGATGGAGCGAGTGGAGCAGCGGGTTCCGGAGTTGCGTTGAGGCGCTACTCCTGGATGCACTTATGTAATTTTGCGGAACCATTCAAGTCTACTTTCACCAATGCCCCGTTTGGTTCCTCATTGTTTGGTTCCAAGGTGAAGGATACACTCACTCGGTGTGAGCAAGAAGGAAAGACGCTTTCTGCCGTGGGAGTGCGTTTTACTGTCCCTACAAGACCATACCCCAAGGGTCAAAAGGGCGGTAAAATGTGGTTCAAGAAGTCCCAGAGGGTCTTTTCTGACACACGGTGAATCCTCCTTCAGAGGCAGAGGAGGTGAAGGAAACGGCAGATGCCCTAGAGGCAGTCCGCAATACCAACAAGGCTTGATTCCTTTCAAGGACGGTCTTAGTGCTTCTGATGTGTAGCCCGACTGCGCTTCTCTGGGGCCGGTCGGGGGTCGCATTTCTTTGTACCAAGAAGCCTGGCTAAATATCACCCAAGACAAGTGGGTACAAAGAGTTGTTACCACAGGCTATATGATGCCCTTTTCCCTATCACCGTTTGTTCCCAAAAGGATCCCAGATGTACAACCCAATCACAGGGATCAAGCAACTGTGGAGATCAACAAGTTGCTCTTAAAAAGTCATCCAGCCCGTCCCAGCAGACCAGATAGGATCCAGAACTTACTCCAGGTTCTTTTTAGTTCCAAAATGAACCGGAGATTGGAGGCCAATATTGGACCTCAGCAGATTGAACGAATCAGTGAAGGACAAGTTTCGGATGGTAACACTGCAGTCTATACTCCCATTGTTAGGGAAAGACTTTTGGATGTGCTCTCTGGATCTTCAGTATGCCTTCTACCACATAAAAATGGACAAGGCGTCCAGAAGCCATCTATGCTTCCGACTGGGAGCCGGTCACCATCAGTTTCGAGCTCTGCCCTTTGGTCTCACCATAGCCCCCAGGGTGTTCCCCAAATGCATGGCAGTAGTGACAGCTCACCTGAGATGTCAGGGATTCCAGATGTTTCCGTATTTGGACGACTGGCTCCTGACTTGCCCCCACCAGGCATCTACTCCTCCAAAACAGGGATGCCATGATTCAACTTTGTGCTCAGTTAGGGATCTCCATAAATTGGAAAAAATCTGCATTATTGCCCTCTCAATCTGTGATTTTTATAGGCGCAGAGGTAGACATAGTGAACATGACAGCTCGTCTCCCCTCCGAAAGGGCACAGAACTTAATCCCCCAAGTTCAATGTTTTCGTCCATTGAGAAAAGTCAAAGCGAATTGGGTTCTTCAGCTCCCCGGGACTATGGCTTCCACAATTCTATTAGTACCATTAGCCAGTTTGCACATGAGAATTCTCCAGTGGCTTCTGTCTTCCCAATGGTCCTTCCAATATCTTCCACCGAGTCATCCTATCCTGCTGACGGAATCATGCAAGAAGGGCCTTCTTTGGTGGATAGCTTCCAATCAACTGATCACGGGTGCCCCCTTTGTTCTGGCCCAATCCGTTGCCACTGTCACCACGGATGCCTCCCAGATCGGGTGGGGGGGGGCATTATCTCGGCAGGGCTGTCCAAGGCGCATGGCAAGAACACAAGGCTCATCTGCATATCAGTGTTCGGGAGATGAGGGCGGTGCTTCTGGTGTTGCAAGCACTTCAAGACCTTCTTCCTCTAGGGACAGTTGCGCTACAATCAGACAACATGTCGGTGGTTTGGTATATCAACAAACAGGGTGGTACCAGATCTTACCCACTCTGTCGAGAGGCCATACGAGTTTGAGAATGGGTGATTTCTTCCCAGCTCTTTCTGGTTGCAGCGCACATTCCAGGGACGACTAACGTGATAGCCGACAAGCTCAGCCGGGTAATCCTAATGCCTCACGAGTGGTCTCTGAAACGGGAAACAGTGGATCAAATTTTCCGGAAATGGGGACAGCCTTGCTGCAACCTTTTTTGCCAGCCCAGTCAATACCAAATGCAGCAGCTATTTTTCCCTCATTCCCCCTCTGGGGGAGAACCCCAGAGACACTCTGGCTAACGATTCGCCTATGGGACTTCTGTATGCCTTTCCTCCAATCACTCATTTCCAAAGTGATTCAGAAAGCCAGTCGACTGGGAAGCAAGTTGATCCTCATTGCTCCTTACTGGCCTCGTCGGGTCTGGTTCCCCTTCCTCGAGCCTCTCCTCCTGGACGATCCTTGGATTCTGGACCAAGCTCCAGATCTATTGACTCACATGTCTGGTTCACTACACCCCTCAATCCACACCCTTAAATTGACAGTGTGGCTGCTCCAGTTCCATCCCTAGTCAGGCTTCATGATGCATCATCCTCAGTGTTGCATATTCTTATGTCCTCCCATAAACTATATTTGATTTTTCACAAAGACAGGGTGCCATTGCGTACTAATCCCTCCTTTGTCCCCAAAGTTTGTTCTAATGCTACCTTAAACCAATCAATAGAACTCCCAGTTTTTTTCCCTAACCACTGTAATGCAGCTGAGTACCGTTTTCATCAGCTAGGCGTTCATAGACAACTACGTTTTTATCTACAGCGGACTAACATTTTCAGGAAATCAGATCAATTATTAATTTCCTTTTCTGACTAGATTGGGCTTACCAGTTTCTAAAGTGACACTATCTAATTGGATTTCCAGTTGTATAGCCTTTGTCTATAGCTTGGAGGGCAAACTTTTGCTCTGCAGGATGAAGGCTCATTCTACCTGGTCGCTGTCTACCTCTGCAGCCTTTCAAGCCAAGGTGCCACTTGAAAATATTTGTGCAGCAGCTACGTGGGCTACCCCTCACACTTTTATTACACATTACAAATTGGATTCGGCATCCAGGGGTAGAGCATCCTGTGGCTCCACGGTGCTCGAGTATTTTTCAATGAACCACCCAAGAATAAGGTGTTGGGGATGCTGTCCCATATGTAAAAATGAAGGTGAGATCGGACTACCTAACATAAAGAAGTTATGTACGCACCATAATATTCCATGTTGGTAGTCCATCTCGCCCTTCATTTTTACCAACCCGCCCTCCTGCCCCCATCCTGGAAGGTCTGGAAGTTACAATTTGGTTGCCCTTGGTTGGAGACCCTTTAGTATTGGTTGTTTTTATGCTTGTTCTCGTGAGCAGCAAACAAGATCTGGGGATTGTACTGGTGCACCATGGGATACCTGCTTGGCCACAAAAAAAACAGAAGTCTTCCAGGTTGTAAATTGGCCGAGTCAGAGCCGAGGATCGGCTCCGAACCCATATGTAAAAATGAAGGGTGAGATGGACTACCAACATGGAATGTTATGGTGAGTACATAACTTCTTTTTATATGTAAATCCAGGGTTTATCCGTTTGGTAGTGTCATCACATTGAAAAGCTGACCAGTATTTTCTAACTATGTTTTCAATGTCCTTGACATCAAGGGTATAATGAATAACCATATCGTTGGCAAAATCAGATCTCACATTAACAGGAGGGGGTGTCTTTGTTGTTAAAGTGTAGCCCATATTTAAGAATAGAAGCATATTTTCCATTTCTCTCGGACCAAATTTTTCTTTTTATGGTCTCGAGAAGCTCTGTAGCGTATCCCCTGGCCTGAAACATCACATAATGAGTTGAACTCTCTGACAATGTTCATCATTAGATGTCTGTCTGGAAGTTCTGGAAAATTGGCTCTTGACTATCCCTCTTTTTTGGTGATATGGATGGCAGCTGGAAAAAAAATAAATGTGTTGCAAAAAGTTGGTTTTATGTATACACTTGAAGATGGTCCAGTTTTAGGAGGCCACCATCTATTGACATTGAGGTAGTTAATCTCTTTCCAGCCCAGTTTATATGTATATTTTAAAAAACTGGTGCTGTTTTCCATAAAGTCAAAAAAAGTATTAAATTCTTGTACATTCCCATGCCATATGATGAGCAAATCATCCAAGTAACGGTAGTAACCTTTACAAAACTTGAAAAGAGGAGATTGGAATAGTATGTCTAGTTCCCATTTTAAGAAAACTCCATTTGCAAAGGTTGGAGTGCATGCAGTGCCCGTGGCACCCCCTGTCAGCTGTTACTTGAGCTAAAGGTCTTTTGCAGGTGTTGAACCCTGTGGAGCAGCAAACAGATTTAAGTTACTCCTGTGGTTAAGGGATGAGGCTTCAGATGGTTCTGATTTTGACAGGGATGAGACTTCAGTTTCTCCTTATGAAGAGTTTTTCATTACAAAAAATCTGTATCTAAAATTAGTCTTTTTATGAGAACAAGTGGATAATTTCTCATCTTTTAAAAGATACTCTGATGTGCTTCAAGTGACTGTTGCACTTATCTCCTCTACTCCTATTATGTCAGCCTTTCAGGACTTTTTTTTGAGTTTCCTGCAGTAAATCTGGAGAGTCAAAATTCAGTTCCGAAAAAGCATTGTTAATCTAACAAATATTTATTGTCAAAAGTCAGATCCAGCAGCTATTTCTATTTCTTCTCCTGCTGCTAATAAAATGTAGCCAATGCCAAATCTGTCCCCCCCTTATAAAGATGGTAAGGCATTTGACAGATTTGTAAGAGAATTTTTTCTTCCACTTTGAACTACCAGGCTGATATGTTAACTTACATGCTGGCCTGTGTAGATGGTTTGAGGAATTTTCACTGCTACTATGTCCACAGAAAATATTTTTTTTCCTGAAATCTATTGTTACTACCCTCTATCAAGTTTAAGCATTCCCTGAAGTGTTTATATGACCCTGCTGATTCAGTTGCTAGAACTTTACTGTCATAAGGCACTTTGCCTGGTTACATAACTAGAAGTTTTATGAGGAGGATAGGCTTGAAATTTAAATTTTTTTAGAATTCTTTTTTGTCTATCTTGTTGCTTAGTTATTCAGATGGTTTGCAATAGGTAAATGATTTTAAGGGATTACTATCACATCAGTTGTCAATTTTCATTCATTCCTCAACTGATGGGTTTGGATCCAGTACTCTGATCCTGCTTGTCCATTACACTAGCTTGTGGCCTTTGACAAACTCTCAACATCCCTCAGATCTCGTTTGCGACTTTTGCGCCTAGATGTGGTCGCCTTTGACTCTCTGGCTAGTTGACAAATATAAGTGAATTTTAACAAGTTCTGTTCTTCACTTATTTTTTGGCAAGTCCCTTTCACTAAAAATTGGTTTCCTTGAGTGTCTGTCTCTTTTATATACTTTTCTGCACCTTTATACACTTGATAGTCTTTGCTACCATTGTTGGTAGGTCTTTTCTACCCTTTTATTTATTCTCTGCTTTTATAGTTAACCATTCCTTTTTCTTTTTGATTAAAAGAAATCTGCTAGCTTATTCTTTTCTTACTGGCTTTTCTTTCCAGTAATTGTAGTATTTTGTAGGTCACTATGTGGATAGTTTAGGGCAGAATTTTTGAGTCTCCTTTTGATATCTGGTTATAAGTATTTGCTTTACACTGTGTTTAAAAAAAATGACAAACGTGGACATAAGATGCCTTTTTGAGATGTCCGCACTCTGTGTGTTAACTGTTTAGGGTCTGAACTCCTCAGCCAAGATTGACATTTGTAGCGAGTTCAACCCAGAGCTTTGGTGGAAAGAAGAAATTAATTTTAAAGTATTTCACCAGCTCCCTTTTCTCAAGCCATTTCTGGAGTTCAGTCTCCCAAGACTAAAGACCCTTGAATGGTCCAGACCTTTGGATTCCCTTGCATCAAATTCCTCGGAACTGAGAAAAAAGAAGGAAAAATCTGATCCGAAGTCATTTGGGATCCAACCATCTTCGGATCCAGTCAGATATGTTTCAAGTCCTACAGCCTCCAATACAATGAAACATACTCCGGGTCCAGTTTCCTCGGATCCTAAACCCTTACCACGGACTGTCTATTCAATGAACTTGGATCCGGTCTTTTCCAGGGTGCCCTTCACATTTTTAGAATGACACTCAAAATTGCCTTTGGTGGTATCCTTTCATTCCTCCAAGTGTTTCATGGAGGCAGATGTAGAAAGGATGATGAGATTCTTCATGGAACAAATTCAGAAGGAGGTTCTCACGGTTCCCACCCCTTCGGGTCAGGAACACTGTTTATCTCCCACTCCACCGATAGATATCTCCTTGTCTGACCCAACCTGCGGTGTGAGTCCTCTGATCAGAGCGTTCTGAGTCTTTCATGGTTAGATCCGAAGAGAGCATTGTCTTTGGTTCTTACCATTAATCTGAGTGCACCAGCCTTGACATCATCGGATCTGGATGACTCTCGGAGCTGAAGCTTCCAGGTTGAATCCAAGGGGATAGGATTGATTCCAAAGTTTTTGGAGCTCTCTATTCCTGTTGGAGCTTCAATTATAGATAGCTTGGCTGTAGCTTCCCTCCACTCCGAGAGCAATCCACCAGAGGTGAAAGCAACAGGCCAGAAGCACACTCTCTCTGCTCCGTTGGCTTCCTTCTCTTCTGAGCAGTCTGCTTTCAAGGTTGTGAAGAGGGTTTTCACTGGTCTGGCAGGTCAGTTTTAGATTTCGGTGTTCAACAAATTGGTTTGACACACCAAGTTCCCAATGGTCACGGTTCATTCCATTCTCCACTTTCTGAGGAAGGATGACTGGATATGTTCAGTAGACCTTCAGTATGCGTACTATCACAGAAAAATGAATAGATGATCCCAAAGGTATTTACACTTCTAGCTGGGAGCCAGTCACTTTCAGTTCAGAGCACTGCCCTTTAACCTCACCAAGTGTATGGCAATGATAGCAGCTCACTTGAGACTACAGGGATTCCAAATGTTTCCATATTTAGACGACTGGATGATCCCAAAGGAATTTACACTTCTGTCTGGGAGCCAGTCACTTTCAGTTCAGAGCATTGCCCCTTAACCTCACCAAGTGTATGGCAATGATAGCAACTCACTTGAGACTACAGGGATTCCAGGTGTTTCCATATTTAGACGACTGGTTCATTACCCCCTGACCAGGTATCAGCTGATACAAGCACAAGACAAAGTGTTGCAGACTTGTTCAAATCTCAGAATAACCATCAATTACAAGAAGTCTTATTTACAACCAGCCCTGATATTGTTATTCATAGGAGCAGTGTTCAACACAGTATTTGTGGTAGCACCTCTTCCTTTTTCAAGAGTACAGACAATAAGGAAGCAGGTCAAGAAAGTGATTTGCAGTACCAGAATTTCATCCCGATTGATTTGGCAAGCCCTTTATTCAATGTCAGCAGCAATAAATTTAGATGTTCTTTGTGTTGCACTGTTGCAGTCATCACATTTGGGTTATGCTGCCAGGGTAGCCCTCGGCCAGCCTGAATACTAGAGACTTAATATTTCTGCATCAGTTGCTGTCGCTTAAGACTGACGTCAGGTTGTCCGTGGTGTAAAGTAAGGCAACCAATGCTATTACACCAGTCTTTCTTGCAGTAGAGCCCGAAGCAGTTTGCACGAGTGCCGGTCAGCTGCTACCTGAGTTTTCATTTCCGAACTGAAGTTGAAGTCTTTTAAAGCTAAGTACTCCGTTGGGGATCCTTTTTTTTTTTTTTTTTTTTTTTTGCACTAACCGATGTCATAAAAAATTAATAATTCTCTTGCCTGTGGAAAGCAAATACCACACTGAGAACTTCCATTCTTAATGCGTCACTTGCCTAGGCCCAGACCACAATGTCCCCTGTTGTTGCTTCTGTGCTTTAACACCAGAACTATCCATCGTCGGGCCCTTATTGTAGCCAGATATTTTTTTACAGTCCTCGAATTCCGATATGGCTTTGGTAAGCCATCTGACAGCAGATCGTCCAAAAAAATGTAAAGATAAATGCAGAGACAGACCGTACAGGTCCAAACCTTCTGACGACACTTCTGTTAAGCTAGTTGTCAGTCCTCCGGTACTCAGTGAGGTGCTTTCGCAGCCCCTGATGCCCACTGCAGTTGTTTCTCAGGCTGCTATTGAGACCCTTTCGGAGTCTGGTATACCACAAAACTCTAATTTGTCTAAAGATCCTGCGGTTGTCTCTACCTTGGATGGGTTGGGAGCTGCTGAACAGGCACCAGCTTCTGAGGAAGTCTCTTGCACCTCCGAATCTCGACACAAACCAACATCGTCTTTTGCAACTCCCATTCTTTGAGTTCCTTAGGCCCAGGGTTCAAACCACATCCAAGAAACCGACTACCCACTCAGGCGCCTGCTACCTTGCCCCACTCTCAAATGCTTAAAATGGCAGAAGACGTTATCATGCTGAACAGGGGAAGCCAATCTACCCCTTCAAAAGGAAGAGAGATCTGACCCCAGTATTGTCTGATAGAGTCAGATTAATCTGTTGCATCTGACTATGAAGACATGCAGCCCCTCTCAACTTATGAGGATTCTGATGCAGAGAAATCTATTCCTTCAGCCTCTCCCCCAGAGGATTTTCCTTTGGGGAAATCCTACATACTTTAAGGGAGCATTTCCAATGGGAGTGTCAGTACTAACCTCAGTCTGAAGAGACTCAGGGAATTCCTAGATCTTCCACAACACAGACCCTTGGCCGCCCCCCAGTCTTGGATGTGGTGGATGATGTTTTTCTTGAATCCAGCTCGACTCCTGATGCCCTACCTCCTGCTCCCAGAAAACCAGGCAGGTACTACAGAGTCCTTGACTTGCACAAATAGCTTTTTAAAAATCCAGCAGCTGACCCTGAGGTCATTTCTCAAGGGCCAAAAGAGATTAAAGCAACCTCTGTTAAGAATCCCACCCCCTCAGATGGGGTAAAGTATACACCTCTGCTACTCTTGCTATCAGGGCACTAAATCGCCAGTTCCATATGCTTAAATATCACCAACATACCTTGGAACTCCTTAAACAAGAAATGTCCTCCTTTCCTGCTTGGGCAGAATCTAAAGATTTACAAGACTTGATGCATTCTGCAAGTCAAGTAACTAAACGCACATTGCACTGTGGATGTTCTTCGTGTTTCACTGTTGCAGTTATTACATTTGGGTTATCTGCTTGCAGGTAGCCTTCAGTCGGCCTGATTAACAAAGTATTGGGTCCTGCGTCGGTTGCTGTCCGTTCATCCATGACATCAGGTCCTCAGGGGTATAAAACATGCAGCTGACGCCATTACATCAGTCTTTCTTGCCGTGTGGTGCACGAAGCAGAAGCAGTTCGCAAGTGCCAGTCAGCAGACTCCTGAAATTTTTGTTTTTGAGTTTAAGAACCAAAGTCTTCAACTAAAGCTAAGTACCCCGTTGGGGAAACTTTTTCTTGCTCCTTACCGATGTCAGTAAAAGTTAATTGCATTACTTGTGGAAAGCAAATACCTCAAAGATTTTCATTCATACTGTATTCCTTGCCTGGGCCCTGATCACAATGTACCTTGTTGTCAGTTTTGTGCTTTATTTAATCAACACACTATCCATCGTCGATATATTTTCACCTCTAAATATTTCGGTTCTCGGTTTAATTATCCTGAAATGTCATTGGTTAGCCATCTGACTACCGGGATTCTGAAAAAACGCAAAGATAAAGACAGTGACGGGCCGTCAAGGTCCAAAACTGCCGACAACGCTTCTCCTAAGCCAGTCGCCAGTTCGCCGGTACTCAGTGATGTGCTTTCCCAGCCCCTGATACCCGCTACTTCTGATTTGCAGGCCTCTACTGAGACCCATTTGGAGTCCAGCATGCCGCAAGATGCTTCAACTATGGAACCCACGGATGTCTCTACCTTGGATGGGTCCAGAGCCACTGTGCAGGCACCGGCTTCTGAGAGTGTATTCAGGCCTACGGACTTGTATATGAAACCAACGCCTCCTTCTTCACTTAGGCCTAAATCTCGAACCATGCCTAAAACAATTATGCCCAGGCCACATGTTCAGGCCTCTATGCCTAAAAAACAAATGATAAGAATGGCTGAAGAACTAATAACTGTAATCCGGGGTAGCCACCCCCCCCTTCTAAGAGGCCTAGGACTGAAGTTGTTTATGAATCTTCTGACCAGGATTCTGTTTTTTTTTTGATTCTTCTGATGATCTGGATTTGCCCTTATCTACTTATGAGGATTCTGATGCAGAGGACTTCATTCCCTCTGCTTCCCCTCCAGAGGATTTTTCTTTTGGGGAAACCTTACATACCAATCTACTGGGAAAGCCAGGATTTTTCTGATTCAAAAAAGAGGCTTAGGAATTTCTTACTCCTACCTCAGCATAGGCCTTTAGCTATTCCTCCTGTACTAGACATTGTTAATGCTTTTTTGGAATCAAGTTTGGCCCCTGATTCCTTGCCTCCTGCGCCCAGAAAACCTGACAGATACTACAGGGTCCCTGAGTCACACAAGTTCCTTTTTAAAAATCCTATTGTGTATCCAGAGACTATTTCACAGGGGCCCAAGGGCATTAAGGCTTCTACTGCTCAAAATCCTACCCCTTCTGATAGAGACTCCAGGGCACTGGATAGATGGGGTAAGAAGGTTTATACTTATGCAACCTTGGCCATTAGGGCTTTAAACTGCCAGTTTCATATGTTAAAGTATCAGCAACATGTTATTGTGTTGCTTAAACAGAAAATGTTGTTGATTCCAGACTGTGTGGAAAATAAAGAATTACAGGATTTAATGCATTCTGCTGAACAAGTTGGAAAACCTACTTTGCAATGTGGTTTTGATTCTTTAGATGCCTCTTGCAGGGCTGCTGTTACTGGGTCTGTGCTCAGAAGGCATGCTTGACTTAAGGAGCAGTCTTTGCCTGATCATGTTAAAGCTAAATTGTTGGATGCTCCCTTAAATCAGGACCCACCTGTTTGGCAACAAGGCTGAGGAAGTTCTTAAAAAGATGGAAGATAAAGCTAAATCTATGCAAACTGTTAAAGATTTCTTACAAGTTCAGCCTCCTAGATTTAGTAGGCACTGGCCCTCTAAGAATTGGTCCCTTCCCAGCCCCTTCCAGGTCTTCTCAAGCCAAACCCAGACACAGCAAAAACCCCAGGTTTCAGTCCCAGGAGACACAGGACTAAGCAGTGGGGGGCCTCCACTTCCAAATCTGAGAGTAATAAGACACCCCCTATGGTAAACTGTCTCAATGACTTCCTTTTAAAATTTCCAAGAACTTATCAACTGACTGCCCCTTTGGGGGGAAAGATTGCTCTTCATGCAAAGAACTGGGAACTCATTACCCCGGACAAATGGGTTTTAAATATAGTGTCCCAAGGATAAATATTTCACTTCCACACGTTGCCAATGCCAAGCGGGTGGTCAGACCTACCCCCAAATCAGTGGGCAGAGGCCCAAAAACTACTTTCTCTCTTAAGCATGGGGGCTATTCAACTGGTACCAGAAGAGGAAAAGAGACAAAGTTTCTACTTGAGACTTTTCCTGGCACCCAGAAAAGACAGTTCATGGCATCCTATCCTGGACCTGTCTACTCTAAACACCTTTTTGGAGATTCCAAAATTCAAGATGTTGACTCTTCAATTACTTCCTATGCTAGGCAAAGATGCCTGGTTGGCAACACTAGATTTAAAAGAAGCATACCTGCACATCCCAATCAGGGAATTTTGTAGAAGATACCTACGCTTCAAAGCAGGCTACACTCACTATCAGTTCTCTGCACTGCTCTTTGCCTTATCTACTGTGCCCAGGGTATTCACAAAGTGCCTAGCTCCAGTTGTTGCATTTAGCAGGCAAAGAAATATTCAAATATACCCATACTTGGACAATTGCCTAATTCAGGCAGAAAGCCAGGACATACTTTTGAATCATCTGGCCTTTGTACACAGGGTTCTAACTTGTCTGGGGTACATCATAAATGAAAAGAAATCACACCTGGTACCCTGTCAACAAATTATATTCCTGGGAGCAAGCTTGAATACATCTTCCCAGATGGTTTACCTCACGCCGGAGAAACAAATTCATTTGACAACCTACTTCAAACAAATGGCCACAAAAACCCTATCTCCAAGACAAATACTGCAAGCCTTGGGGTTTGTGGCCTCCTGCATTCTTCTAATTCCATATGCAAGACTGCATATGAGGAAACTCCAGTGGTATCTAAAAAGCCTATGGTGTCAACATTCTCAGGATCTAGAAGCAGATTCCTATCATACCTTGCCTACGCCTAGAGTTCCTTTGGTGGGCAGAGGCCTGCCACCAAAACAATGGACTGCCTTTCACACCACCCCCTGCCGCCCAAACCCTAACAGATGCATCGGACTATGCATGGGTGGGCTCACCTGTCAGGGAAGTGCATTCAGGGCAAATAGAACCCAAATCAAATGCAGCTGCATATCAATCAAAAAGAAATGTTAGCTGTACAGAATGCTCTGACAGCCTTCAAGGGAAGTAAAGACAGACAAACCCACTGTTATGTGGTACTTAAGCAGGGGGGGGGGTACACATTCTTACCCCCTCTGAAGACTCACCATGGCATTGTGGAACACAGCCTTGAGCTCCCAAGTGCACCTACAAGCTCGATTCCTGCCAGGAAAATTAAATACACTGGCTGACGGACTAAGCAGAAACCTCATGGACCCACATGTGGCAACTGGAGCCAAGGATTTTCAACATGTTGACAAGCAAATGGGGGATCCCAGATATAGACCTGTTTGCCTCTCCCCAGAACTACCAATTGGACAAATTTTTGCACAAGGACTCCCCACAAACAAGCCTGGAAAGTGGATGCTCTGTCCTTCAGCTTGAAAAACCTATCAGTGTATGCCTTCCCTCCTCTGCCTCTGCTCTCTAAATTCATATTCATTCATTCATAGTTTCGTACTAGGCTAACTGCTCTTGTGGGCCATTTTCAGCCTAGCCAATTACCCCATGTGAGAATCAAACCCCAGCGCCTTATGTTTGTAAGGTAAACACCTTAACCATTATGCCAGCCTCCCACCAAGTATTGCTAAAAACCAAACCGGACAAACCAAGGATGATTTTGATTGCTCCAGACTGGCCACGCCAACACTGGTACCCCCTCATGCACAGTGTGTCACGGTTACCCCCATGGCACCTGCCTCAGACTCCTTCACTATTGTCTCAGCAGGCGAACCAGATTCTGCACAGTCAGCTTCTAACACTGAACCTTGCAGCCTGGCTAATTACATAATCTCTTCTTTACCATCCCTCAGTAAACCTGTGATGGATATCATTTTAGAGGCAAGGAGGCCTAGTACTAGAAAATCTTATGATGAAAAATGGAAAAGATTCTGTGCCCGGAACCACTCTCAAGGGATGAGCACAGCAGCGCCCAATTTACCTCTGATTTTACAATACTTAACTGAGATGCTTCACAAGGGCTTGTCTTTTTACTCCATTAAAATCCGCGCCTCAGCCATTTCAGCTCATAACACAGAACCGTCCCCTGTTCTCTCATCCACTGCTCAAGCAGTTCCTCGGAGGGGCCAAAAATTTGAGACCACCCAGGAGAGCTCCAACTCCAGCCTGGACTGTAACTTTCTTTTTGAGAAACGCACGCTACCTCCTTTCGAGCCAGCTGCTACTGCAGACTTAAAATTTCTTTCTTGGAAAACGGCTTTTCTTTTAGCAATCACTTCAGCTAGAAGGGTATCTAAATTACAGGCCCTTATGGCAGTGGAGCCTTTCATCATCTTTCATGCGGACAGGGTGTCCCTCAGAACCAGTCCATCCTTCATGCCCAAAGTAGTATCCAGTGTGGCTCTTAATCAGTCCATTTATTTGCCAACCTTCTTTCCCAATCCACAGAACAAAGAGGAATGGATATTGCATTTCTTAAATGTGCACAGACAACTTAGATTCTACTTTGACAGGACTAAACCTCAAAGGAAATCTGAACTGCTGGTGGCATTTGCTGCAGGAGCAGAGGGGAAGGCTACTTCAAAGCAAACCATTTCTAAATGGATGGGCCATTGCATTAATTTCTACTATAAGCCCCATGGAAAAGCTATCCCCCAGGGGATCAGACCTCACTCCACCAGGGCTGCATCTACGTCTACAGACTTTCTCAGAGATGCCCCTACCAGGGACATCCTAGAAGCTGCTACCTGGAGTTCTATACATACTTTCATCAAGCATTATCATTTGCCAATTTTCTCTAAATCCAGAGCTGGCTTTGCCACTGCAGTCTTGCAGGGCCTTATAGCTGGTTCTAATGCTATCTAAATTCCTCCTCCCAACCATAGCTTTGGGAATCTACCCAAATGTAATGACTGAAACACAAAAAACATAGTGCAGTTGTGTACACTTACCATAAATGTAGATGTTTGAGTGTATTCACTGTTGCAGTCCTGGTTACCCTCCCTCCAGTCCCCCAACTTTTTTTGGCTATACCTCTACTTTCCTTTACTATGCTTAAAAGCCTTTTTCGTGTATTTGCTTTTTTGTTGGAGGTATATCATTGTAATTTTATATTTAATTGCTTCCCATTAGGGGGCTCCTGACATCTGGGGCAAGAAAAATTGATGTAATGGCGTCGGCTGTATGTTTTATACCCCTGATGACCTGACATCATGGAAGAAGGGACAGCAACAGACACAGGACCCAATATTAATCAGGTGGACTGAGGGCTACCTGCAAGCAGATAACCCAAATGTGATGACTGCAACAGTGAATACACTCTAATATCTACATTTATGGTAAGTGTACACAACTGTACTTTTTGATGCCCTAGAAGCTTCTTGCAGGGCAGCAGTGACTGGATCTGTTATTAGAATTCATGCATGGCTTAAAGAACAACCCCTGCCAGACCATGTCAAATCTAAATTGTTGGATGCACCCTTACACAAAGATAACTTATGTGGCACTAAGGCAGAAGAGGTCTTAAAGATGGGGAAAAAAAGCAAAATCTATGCAAGCACTTAAAGGTTTCTTACATGTCCAGCCCCCTAGGTTCACCAGCCATTTTCCCTCCAAGCACTGGTCCTTTCTTGCTCTGAGTAAACAGGTTCAGCTTAGGACCCGTGGAAACAGACCTCCCAGACAGCATCCCCAGGGAATGCAGCGATCTAAGCAGTGGACTACCTCCACTTTAAAACCAGGGAGTTCTTACCCACCCCCTTATGGTAAGAACTCACAATGACTCGCCTCCTCCCGACCTCCACTCTGCCCCCCTTCACTTACCCCTAGGAGGAAAACACTCCTTTCACTCAAGCCCCTGAGCCACTATTACTAAGGACCAATGGGTTCTGAACATTGTGTCTCAGTGATACAAATTCTCCTTCCACACCCTTCCAACCCCAAAAGGGTTCCCAGATCTAGCGCCAAATCAGTGGGCAGAGGCTCAAAAGCAAATCCATTCCCTGCTCTCTCTGAGGGCAGTTGAGCACGTTCCTGCAGAACAGATAGGCCAAAGCTTCTACTCCAGACGTTTTTTTTCTGGTGCCCAGAAGAGAGGGCACCTGGCACCCCATCCTCAGTCTATCCATTCTAAACACCTTCCTGGTGATCCCAAAATTCAAAATGCTCACCCTCCAGCAGCTGCTACCCATGCTGTCCAGGAATGCTTGGCTAGCCACCCTGGATCTAAAAAAGGCCTACCTCCACATTCCTGTCAGGGAATTGTGCAGAAAATATCTCCGCTTCAGGGCAGGATCTCAACACTTTCAGTTCTCTGCGCTTCCCTTTGGCTTATCTACTGCTCCCAGACTTTTCACAAAATGCCTGGCTCCGGCCATTGCCTTTTGCAGACATAGAAATATTCAAATTTACCCCTGCTGAGACTGCCTTATTCAGGCAAGCCAGGAAAAGCTGCTTAAACACTTGGCCTTACAGTCTACTAACCTCCCTAGGGTACACAGTCAACGAAAAGAAATAAAAACAGGTGCCCACCAGAAGGATAATCTGGACACAGCATCCCAGATGGCATACCTTACACCAGAGAAACAAATTTTCCTGTCAGCCGTTTTCTCTCAACTGGCCACCAGGCCCCAGCTTTCTGCAAGGAAAATCCTGCAAACTCTGGGGTTCATGGCATCTTACATACTCCTCATTCCATATGCCAGACTGCATACGAGGAAACTTCAATGCTACCTAAAGAGCTTTGGTGTCAGCACTCCCAAGACTTGGAAATTCTTCTACCTATAATTCCTTGCCTCAGAAAGGAATTTCTTTGGTGGGCATCAGCATGCTCCCACAACAAGGGACTGCCCTCTAACCCACACCCCGCCCAGACCCTCACCACAGACACATCAGACTATGCTTGGGGTGCACACCTGGATGGCAGGTGCATCCAGGGCCACTGGAGCTCACAACAAATCCCCTTGCACATCAATCAAAAAGAGATGATGGCTGTGCAGCACACCTTGATAGCTTTTAAACCCCTTCTCTCTCCAGGGTTCTCCTGATCAAAACAGACAACACCACTGTGATGTGGTACATCAACAAGCTGGGAGGGGACTCACTCCTACCCTCTATGGAGGCTTTCTCCCCTCTAAAAATTCATGCCTCCGCTATTTCTGCTCATTTTCCCACTGAGCAGCCCCTTTTCTCACACCCTTTGATCAAACAGTTCCTCAGAGGAGTTAGCAACTTGAAGCCCCCCCCGTAGGGCACCAATACCAGCATGGGACCTTAACTTTGTCTTGGAAAAGCTCACCCTGCCTCCTTTAGAACCAGCTTCTTCTGCAGAGCTAAAAATTTCTCTCCTGGAAGACGGCCTTCCTTCTGGCCATCACTTCAGCCAGAAGAGTCTCTGAGCTGCAAGCATTCGTGGCTGTGGAACCCTTCATCTAACATGCAGACCTGGGTATCCCTCAGAACTAACCCATCCTTCATGCCCAAGGTGGTGTCCAGCATGGCTCTCAACCAATCCATTCATTTGCCCACCTTCTTTCCTATTCCCTAGAAAAAGGGGGAAAGGGTTCTTCACACTCTAGATGTGCATAGACAGCTCAGATACCATCTGGGCAGGACTAAACCCTTCAGAAAGTCTGATCAATTGCTGGTTAGCTTTGCTACAGAGGCAGAAGGCACAGCCATCTCCAAGCAAACCATTTCCAAAGTGGATAGCACACTGCATCCATTTCTTCTACAAACAGCATGGTAAGCCATCATCCCCCCCCCCCCAAAAGGGGGTCAGGACACACACCACCAGAACAGCCTCCACCTCTGCAGCTTTCCTCAGAGGAGACCCCACCAGGGGCATCCTGGAGGTTGACACCTGGACATCTGTTCACACTTTTACCAAGCATTACCACCTGCCTCTCTTCTCCAAATCCAGGGCAGGGTTTGCCTCTGCAGTCTTGCAGGGCATGATAGCCTGCGCCTAACTTCCTTGACTGCCTCCACCCATTTCTTCAACTTTGGGAATCTACCCAAATGTGATGACTGCAACAGTGAAACATGAAGAGCTTAGTACAGTTGTGTACACTTACCATAAATGTAGATGTTAGAGTGTGTTCACTGTTGCAGTCCTGGTTTCCCTCCCTCCATTCTTTTTTTTTCTCCTGTTACCATTCTTCCTTGTTCTTCTCCTTTCCTTGCAAGGGACATATTGGTATTTATTTTTCATTGGTGGGGTTCTTCCACCAGAACTTGGCCTCTTACTTTGGGGGCTCCTGACAGGTTAGGGCAAGAAAAACTGATGTAATGGCATCAGCTGCCTTACTTTATACCACTGACAACCTGACGTCAGTCCTTAAGCAACAGCAACCGATGCAGAAATACTAAGGCTCTGGTATTTGGGCCGGCTGAGGGGCTACCTTGGCAGGGATAAACCAGATGTAATGACTGCAACAGTGAATGCACTTGACATCTACATATATGGTAAGTGTGCACAGCTGTACTTTTCTTTAGCAAGATATTGCATGAGAATTCTGCATTGGATGCTAGTAATAGAGTTGTCAATGCTCTCAACCCATGTCTGTGAGGATAAGAATAACTGGTATGCAAATGGTATCTTTCCTGGTAAATGCTGTCATGACAACTGTTACAAGGTCATCCTTTCATTCTCCCTCAGCCCAAGGCCATTGTGACCACGGACGCGGTTTACTATCAAAATGCCACCATGCAATTGCACGGCTGTGAAGTATTCGAACAACATATGTTCGAATACTTCATAGTTCGGCAGGTTGTGAGCGAATGTTATTATTGCGAATGGACTGTGCATTCGCAATTATAACGTTCGCTCATGTAAGAGGATCGCTGTACAGTGCAGTTAGGGAAATACATCCCTTTCCTCACTGTAGTGCGATCTCGGAGTTTAAATATTAAGTTAGGGGGTGTGTGGGGGCCGCAGCCTCCCACAGGGGGGTGCAGGGGGGCTTGCCCCCTGCATAAATGTGAGTTTAGGCTGGTTAGGTAGGGAGTTAAGGGAAGGGTGGGAGTGCTGTTGATTGTCGAAAATGTCGCGAGCGACATTTTTGGCAATTAACAGCTGTTTTCGACATTAGGTACATACGAAAATGTGTACGTTCGGCGAAACACTTCGCTAATACGTACACATTTTATTTTAACTTTCGACTTATTGATAGTAAACCCACGGACGCTACCCAGATTGAATGGGGGGGTATTAGTGTTCTGGAAATGAGAGAGGTGCTTTTGGCATTGCAAACATTTCAAAACTCTCTCCCCCTGAGGACAATTGCTGTCCAAACAGACAACATGCCAGTCGTTTGGTACATCAACAAACAAGGGAGAACCAGATTTTACCCCCTCTGTTGAGAAGCCTAAGGGTGTGGCAGTTGGGCGATATCTTCCAATAGCTTTCTGATAGCAATGCATATTCTGGGGAAGTCCAGTGTAATAGACAAATTGAGCAGGTCCATTTTACTAACTCGTGAGTAGTCTGTCAACAAGGTGACTGAAATGATTTTCAGCTGGTGGTGCCAAACTTACTGCAATCTTTTTACATCTCCCCTGAACAAGTGCAGCAGCTTCTTTACCCTGATCCTCCCACCGAGGGTGAGTCTCTAAAGGATGCTCTGTTCCACAGTTGGCACCTCCTGTCTTCTTTATGCTTATCCTCCGACTCTCCTTATTCCCAAATTCCTTCAGAAAGCAGCCAGGTTGAAGAGCAAAGTCAACCTCATTGCACCTTACTGGCCCTGACAGATTTGGTTCCCCTTGTTGTGGCCTCAAATGCTGTACCCACCTTGGATTCTGGATCTAACTCCAGTCCTTCTGTCTCAGCAGACATGCGTGGTTCACCCGGATATCTCGAACTAACTGCATGTTTTCTCCAGTTCCCTTAATAGTCAGGCAACCAATACCCTCTTCCCCTGTCCATTCTATGCATTTATCTTCCCATAAGCCTTTTACTAGAAAACTACAGGAGTAAATGGAGAAGGTTTGTTTATTGGGCAGAGCAAAATCAGATAGACCCCTTCTCAGCTCTGATTCATTCTGTTCTCTTTTCTTGAATTATTAGTGAGTTTGTTTAATGAGGGTGCTAGTTCATAGGTTCATACTAGGCTATCTGCCCTAGGGCATTTATAAGCCTAGCCAGAGTGTGTGTGGCTTTCAACACCCCTTAGGATGAGAATACTATACCCATTAGTTTGCTGTGCCTCTGTCCAGCAGTGATACAGAGATGATTCCCGGGGTAAACCTACGATCTCCCATCCACTCATCAAGATTTCTCTTGAACAGAGTCAGTGAGGGGCTCTGCCTCACATGGACTGGGATTCTGTTCCATAGTGTAGGGAGTCTCTGGGTGATGAATCTGTCCCTCCAGCACGTCCTATTTATATCCGTGTTGAGGTTTAAGTCTCTTGCTCTCATGGCTCTGGTGGATTTGGATTTTTTGAGGTGGAGCATGTCTATTAATTCCGGGTTGGACATGGCCTTGTATGTCAGGCACAGATCACCTCTGAGCAGACGGTATGCGACTGAATAGGGCTGGAGTGTCTTCAGTCGGGCATCGTATGACATATGTTTGAGCCCCTTTATCCTTTTGGTGAGGAACTTTTGGGGTCTTTCCAACTGCTGCAGGTGTCGGGTAAGGTACATTCCGAATGGGGCGTTGTACTCAATCATTGGTCTGATAAGTGAAGAGTACAGGGGTACAATGACCTCTCCTGATCTGGATGTGAATCCCTTCATGATCAGGTGGGCAATGTAGAAGGTCTTCCTAACCACTTTGGCAATGTGAGTGTCCAAAGAGACGTTACTGTCAACTTGGGTCCCCAGGTCCCTGATAACTTCTGTGTTTAATGGATTACCACCTATGTGGTAATTAGGGGTTACCTTGTTTTTCCCAAAGGGTATGACTATACATTTTTTGGCATTTAGCCTAAGGCCATGGCTCTGGCACCAGTTATCCATTTCTATGAGACCTCTCTGGAGGATGTCTGTGTCTGATGGAGTGTCAATTGAAGCTCAGCTTGCAGCAGTCTCTAACTTTCATGTGGGGTTTCTGAATTCTTCCCTGGCTTCCTGTGAACTGTGCAAAGTCTTTTTGAAAGGTACTATTCTAAGACCCCCTTCACTGTTACCACCATGTGATTTAAATTTGGTACAGCAAGTCTTGATACATTCTCCCTTTGAACCCGCAGCTAAATGTGATGTAAAATTTTTGACCTGGAAAACTGTCCTTTTAATTGCAATTACATCTGTTAGAAGAATTTCAGAACTTCAAGCATGATCTTCTAAGACCCCAAACTTGATTTTTCATAAGGATAGGGTCACCTTGCATACCAGTGGTTCCTTCCTACTTAAGGTGTTGTCAGAATCCAACATTAATCTGCCAGTATTCTTCCCAAATTTTACATATAAAGGAGAATATATGCTGTACAATTATGTTTCTACCTGTACAGAACTAAAGAGGTTAGAAAAACAGATCAACTATTTGTTTTTTTTGTACTTAAGTTAGGCAAATCATTTACAAAGTAACTCTAGCTAGATAGTTGACGGACTGCATTTCATTTGTCTATAGCAAATTGAATCTCCCCTTACCAAAACCATTAAAGGCTCATTCAACCAAATCTATGGCAACTTCCATTGTATTCCAGTCTGTAGCCTCTGTGGACAGTATATGTGCAGCTGCAACTTTGTCAAATCTTTATACCTTTCTCTGGGTAGAGCAGCATTTGGCTCAACCATACTCTGGCAATATCCTTCCTTAAAGTCCACCTAGGAGTTTTAGGTAGCTGCAGACTTTCTTCTTCAGTTGTGGTGGAATGAATGAAAATAGGCAAAATTAGTTGAAGTTATGTACTTAACATTATGTTCCATCTGTGTTCATTTTCATTCTTCAACTCCCACCCTCCATTCCTCATAAATGACTTCTGGAGGAATGAGACTCTTAGGGGACACCATTTGTCCCTTTTGTTGAACTCCAGTTATGGCAATTCTTTTATACTTTCTCTCAAGCTGTAAATAGGATCTGAAGGGATGTTAGGGATGGTGCATTGAGTAGGAAAGGAGCTCGAGAGTTTGTTGGAGGCCACGAGCTACTGTAATGGCTGAGATGGATCCAAGTATCTGATCTTAACTCATCAGTTGAAGGAAAATGGACAGCACAAATAAAGTTATGGTAAGAACATAACTTCTGTTTTTCAAACTCTTCTAGCATTCAAAACACATCGTCCAAAGCCTCCTTTAAAGACCTCATCAGGCAACATCTCAAGCAAAGTTGGCAGTGCCATGATTGCTCTTCTGGCTAATGAAAGCGGATAAGGTACACATACTAAACCTAGAGTACTTCATAATAGTTTTCAATCTTACTCACAAACACTGGCTAATCTACAATGTGTATGTACTGTACCTGTGTACTATGTATGTATTCTACCTATGTTTCAAATTTCAGCTGTACACCACAAATCAATTACCTTTATTTTTAAATTAATATTTTTTGTTTCTCTCCACTGTAACTATTGATGTGCTGCATACCACTGTAAATACATGTTTTTTGTAATTTGTGTGTATACTGATCATGTCTAAATAACTAAATGTATTTGTAATTTTTTTATGTGGAGCATTTCTCCCTGGGCCTCTGCTGAAAATGGGCCTTTTCGGCTCAGTCAGACACCCCTAGTTAACAAATGTAAAATAAAATAAATAAATTGCAAGTGTTTTTTCTTCAGAAAAAAGAACAAGCAACTCCGTCAGTCTTCCTCCAAGCAGTTTTCCTAAAAAAAAAAAAAAAAAAAAAAACTGATGGGAAGGTTCTGGCAAGATGCAGGGACCCTTTCAAAAGGGGCAAACCCCTACCTCCAAAAGAATTATGCCAGACCCTTTTTCCCTGCTTTCCCTACCGTAGTCCTACCAGTCAAGTTTTTTTGTATCAGACAAGTGGGTTTTGAGTGGTTCTGGAGGGTTACAGATAGCAGTGGAAAATGATCCCTCCTTTTCAAGAGACCTTCATCCTCTCAACCAGGCAGATCTGTTTCAACTGCTTTTACAGAACATGCTTGCCATCAGGGTCATAGAACCCCAGTACCTTACAGTCAGTAGGGAAAAATTTTATTCAAGAATTTTTGTAATACCAAAAAAGTATTTGTCGTCAACAAACATACTGAATCTGTCCTTTCTCAACCTGTTTGTGAAAGTACCAAAGTTCAAGATGCTAACTTTGCAAGGTCTGATGTCCTTCAAGGATGCATCTGCAGTCATAACATATGGGTTGTCCTGCCTCAGGCAGCCCTTCGGTCAGCTGGATTCCAAAGTCTGGGTCTGGCCTCGGCTGATGTCGCACTTTCCCCGACGTCAGAGCGTCTGGGGTATAAAAGCATCAGCCGACGCCATTTTCCTCAGTCTTTCTTGCCACGCGGTGCCCGAAGCAGAAGCAATTCGCAAGTGCCGGTCGGTCAGATCCTGTGATAAGAAGAAATTCAGCTACCGAAGACTTCGTAAAAGCTAAGTACCCCATTGGGGACTCTTTCTTGCCTCAGCCGATGTCAGATAAAGTAAATAATTGTTTAACTTGTGGGAAACAAATACCTCATAAGGATTTCCACTCTTACTGCCTTCCTTGCTTAGGCCCAGACCACGACGTCTCGGCCTGTTCAGCCTGTGCTTCCTTCAACCGACGAACGTCGGTCGGAGTTTGCAGAGGAATTCTTTGGGGCTAATTTTGCATATAAGATGCCGTCGGAGACTCCGACTTCGCATTTAGTGAAAAAACGGATGGACAAGGACCGACACTTGCGGCCCGCGGTTTTGGCTGAAACCACCATAAGGCCTACCGCGAGTGTCTCTGTTTCGGCCGAAACAGAGTCCTCGGAGCTTCCTTTAACCGAATCCACTCAACCGACCACCGCGGCCCCGGAGGCCCCAGCTGAGTCGGCTACTGAGCTACCTACCGAAACCAGTGTCCAGGAAATGTCTGACACCATACCTTTGGACAAATCTACTCCTGCACGTGGGGCAGCTAGACCCCCTGCTTCCATGTCCATTAAGGCTTTTTCCAGGGCTAAAGCTGCCAAACTAACTAAAGCTTTGCCTCCCAAAACTACCTCCCAGAGGCCGCCTTCTTCTAGTTTTCAGATCCTCAGCCTTGCAGAGGATCTTATTTCTTTAATTAGAGGTTCTCAGCCTCACCCGGACAGGGGCTCTCACCCACCACCAGACAAAAGGCCCAGGACTGAGCCCTCTGACCAACACTCTTCAGATGAATCCACGGACGGATCTGAGTTAACAGACCACCAGGAGGAGGCTTATTCGCCCTATGAGGATTCTGATGCTGAAGAATCTATTCCTTCGGCCTCCCCTCCTGAAGAGTTTTCTTTTGGTGAGACTCTACACTCCATGAGAGAGCATTTTCAATGGCAGGGTCAGGAATTCTCCGATTCTAGAAAGAGATTAAGGACCTTTTTGCATTTACCTCAACATAGGCCCTTAGCTATACCTCCTGTGTTGCATGTTATTGATGTGTACAATGATGTTAGTACAGCCCCTGATACTCTCCCCCCGGCACCTGCCAAACCTGATAGATACTACAGGGTTCCGGATTCTCATTTCCATCTGTATAAGGCCCATTCCGCAGACCCAGACATTATTTCTCAGGGCCCTAAAGGGGTTGCAGCTGCCACTGCCAAAAATCCTCTACCTTCTGAAAGGGAGTCTAGAGCTTTAGAGAGATGGGGAAAGAAGGTATATACTTCTGCAACTCTTTCTGTGAGGGCATTAAATTGTCAATTTCATATGATACAGTACCAAGAGTATTTGTTAGATGAACTAAATAAGAAACTTTCTTCTTCTGAACCCCTTGACCGTAAATCCCTTCAGGACCTGGTACATAACTCACAGCAGGTTAGTAATCATTTCTTAAAGTGTGGTTATGATGCACTGGAGGCTTCATGTAGGTCAGCTATGACTGGGGCAGTTATTCGTAGGCATGCCTGGATGAAGGAACAATCCCTGCCAGACCATGTTAAAGCTAAACTCCTGGATGCTCCAATGGAAAAACAAAAATTATTTGGCTCCTCGGCCCAGGAGGTCTTGAAGAAGTTTGAAGCAAAGGCTAAATCTGTGCAAACAGTTAAGGATTTTCTGCAAGTACAACCACCGAGATTCAGCAGAAACTGGCCTACTAAGAATTGGTCCTTTCCAGACTCGGACAGAGCCCAAAGAGGCAGGAACAGGCATCCCAGAGGTAGAGGGCAAGCTAGGGGCTCCTACAGAGGCCCTCAGTGGCTGCCTACCAACCAGAGAGGTAGTGCAGCAACAACAACTACTACTACTACACCTGGACAGACACAATGACTTCACTTTGATTCCACCTACCAGGGCTCAATTGGAAGCACCCTTGGGCGGAAAGCTTTCCTTATTCTCAAAAAACTGGCATTATATTACAAGGGACACATGGACACTGCAAATAATAGACAAAGGATACAGGTTCCACTTCCACACTTTGCCAAGAAGAAACGGAATGCCAAACCTGCCACCAAATCAGAGGGCAGAGGCTTTAAAGCAGATCAACAACTTACTTCAAATGAAAGCCATAGAAAAGGTACCTCTTTCAGAACAAGGTCAAGGATTCTACTCCAGATTATTCCTTGTTCCAAGAAAAGAAAATCAATGGAGGCCTATACTCGACCTGTCCGCACTAAATACTTTCCTCGTGCCAAAATTCAAGATGCTGACCCTACAGTAACTTCTTCCCATGCTGGGCAAGGAGTCTTGGCTGGTGACTCTAGATCTCAAGGAGGCATACCTGCATGTCCCTATTCGACCAAGTTGCAGAAGACACCTCAGATTTCTTGCAGGATCAGAGCATTATCAATTCTCAGCATTGCCCTTTGGCTTATCTACTGCACCCAGAGTATTCACGAAATGCCTGGCATCAGTAATTGCACACTGCAGACTTCAGGGGATTCAAATCTACCCATATCTGGACGACTGCCTTATACAAGCGGACAACAAGGAAAATTTGATAAAGGACTTGGCATATGCCATCCACCTACTACAGGCCTTGGGATACACAGTCAACATCCAAAAATCAAGACTTGTTCCACCCCAAAGGATAATCTTTTTGGGTGCAGATCTAGACAACCACCCAAATGGCCTTTCTCACAGAAGAAAAACAAAAACAACTTCCGGAATACTTCATGAATCTGACAAGACAAACTCAGCTAACTGCAAGGAAAATCCTGCAGGCCCTGGGTTACATGGCATCCTGCATAATTCTGATTCCACAGGCCAGGCTGCATATGAGAAAATTACAATGGTACCTAATGAGTGTATGGTCTCAGCACAGTCACAGTTTAGAAGCTTTGATACCAATTATTCCTTGCCTTCAAAAGGAATTCCTGTGGTGGGCTCATGCCTGCCAGTCCAACAGAGGGTTGCCTTTCAACAAACCAAGAACAAAGCAAACCATCACCACGGACGCTTCGGACCGAGGATGGGGAGCACACATGGAGGGCAAATGTATCCAAGGCCTATGGTCTCAAGGACAGCTGCGCATGCACATAAACCAAAAGGAAATGCTGACAGTGATGCACGCAATCGAGGCCTTCAAACCTTTCCTCCATCAAGGTCACCTGTTAATAAGGACAGACAACACCACAGTCTTGTGGTACATAAACAAGCAGGGAGGCACACATTCCTACCCCCTATGCAGGCTGACTATGAATCTATGGGATCTGTGCCTGAAACTCAATATACAACTACAGTCCCAGTTCGTGCCAGGGAAAGGAAATGTACTGGCAGACAGCTTTAGCAGAACTACCATGGATGCACACGAATGGATCCTGCACCCAGATATCTTCCTACTCTTAACAAAAGCATGGGGAAAGCCGGACATAGATCTGTTCGCTTCCCCCCACAACCATCAACTGAAGACATTCTGCTCCAGGACGTATCACCCAAAGGCTTGGAGGGTGGACTCTCTCTCTTTCAGCTGGAAAGATCTAAAAGTATATGCCTTCCCACCTCTCCCATTAATGTCCAAGGTTTTACTGAAGATCAGGGCAGAACAGCCAAGAGTGATTCTGATAGCTCCAGACTGGCCAAGGCAGCACTGGTACCCACTACTGAGGAGCATGTCACAGGCGAAACCATGGACTCTCCCCCTATGGCCTCTTCTAACGCAGAACAACTTCAAGATCATGCATCCCAACTTGAAAACATTGCAACTAACTGCCTGGAAAATTCCATAAATCCCCCTCACAATAACTTATCACAGAGGGTAAAGGACATTATTATGGAAGCTCGACGACCTTCCACAAGGAAGACATACTCAGCTAAATGGAAAAGATTTCTCATTTGGAGCACAACAAAAGGCTTAGATGTGACAGTGGCGAGTATGACACATATTCTGGAATACTTAGAATTGTTCCACAACGGCCTGTCCTATTCTTCCATAAAGATTCATGCCCCAGCAATTTCAGCAGAATACAATGTGGATCCACCTATCTTCTCGCACCCTCTCCTCAGGCAATTCCTGAGAGGGATCAAAAACATCAATCCTCCAAGAAAACCCCCTTTACCAACTTGGGATCTCAACTTTGTGCTGGAGAAACTAACACTTCCTCCCTTTGAACCAGCAGCATTGGCGGATCTACAGTTTCTGTCTTGGAAAACTGCATTCCTTCTGGCCATAACTTCAGCAAGAAGAGTATCTGAGTTACAAGCTTTAATGGCAGTACAGCCATTTCTTATCTTCCATCAGGACAGAGTTTCACTAAGAACCAATCCTACTTTTATGCCAAAGGTGTGGTATCTAGGGTATCCCTGAACCAAGCTATTCACTTGCCTACTTTCTTCCCAAATCAACAAAACAGAGGAGAAAAACTTCTACACACTCTGGATATACACAGACAACTACACTACTACTTGGACAGAACTAAAAGTTTCAGAAAAACTGACCAACTCCTTGTAGCATATGCTGCTGGGGTACAAGGAAAAGCAATTTCCAAACAGACAATTTCAAAGTGGATAGGAAATTGCATTCGATTTTGTTACTCCTTCCATGGAAAGACAGTTCCTGCAAACATCAGGCCTCATTCGACAAGGGCCACAGCCACCACTACAGCCTTCCTGAGAGGGGTGGCTACCAAGGACATTTTAGAAGCTGCTACATGGAACTCCATGCATACATTTGCCAAGCATTACAATTTACCTTTATACTCCAGATCCAGAGCAGGTTTTGCTACAGCAGTCCTGCAAGGGATCTTAACTACACCATCCTTTTCTTAGTACCTCCTCCCCCAGATTGGCTATGGTATTCTACCCATATGTTATGACTGCAGATGCATCCTTGAAGGACATAGTACAGTTTTGTACCTACCATAAATGTAGATGTCCGATAGGTATGCATCTGCAGTCAGGGTTACCCTCCCTCCTTCCCCTCTGTGGTATTCCTAGGGTACTTACCCCTCCATTAGCTAGCTGGGGATCTATTATGGTGTATTTGTTTGTATATATATGTATATATATTTTTTGGAAAATGTTTGGAATTTTACTGCATTCCTCCAAATTTGGCCTTCCTAGAGGGCACCTGGCATCTGGGGCAAGAAACACTGAGGAAAATGGCGTCGGCTGATGCTTTTATACCCCAGACGCTCTGACGTTGGGGAAAGTGCGACATCAGCCGAGGCCAGACCCAGACTTTGGAATCCGGCCGACCGAAGGGCTGCCTGAGGCAGGACAAACCCATATGTTATGACTGCAGATGCATACCTATCGGACATCTACATTTATGGTAGGTACAAAACTGTACTTTATCTCTTGTCCCTCATCTGAGTTTTCTGGTAAAATTAAACCTTAAAGTTGCTTTTGATAGTCCCATTGCCAATGAGTTTGGAAGTTTCCTTAGAATTTCTGTGTCTAGGCCCTTTGGGTTATTCACAGCTCCAAGAACCCTTTACACAGTGTTTTAACTCCAGTTACTGTCCATTACAGACTGTACAGTATTGACATTTTCCTTATTAAGACTACTTGCTTATAGGTTCATAGGTTGGTACTAGGCTATTGGCCCCAGGGCCTATACAAACCTAGCCATAACAATTCCCTGGCTATTTCTTCACACACTATTTACTTCCCTGGACCCCTGTCTAGCAAGGTGACTGACGTGATCCCCGGGGTGAATTTCCTTTCTCCCATCCAATCATAAAGGTTCCTCTTGAACAGGGCCAAAGAGGTGCTGTGCTTGACATGTATGGGCGGTCTGTTCCAGAGACTGGGGAGTCTCTGGGTCAGGAACCTGTCCCTCCAGCATGTTTTGTTTATTGTTATGACAAAGTTTAGATCCCTGGAGCGTGTGGCTCTGAGGGATTGGGATTTCTTTAAGTGTAGCATGTCCAGTAGATGATATGCGACAGAGTATAGCTGGAGTTTAAGACGGTCAGCATAGGGCGTCTGCTTTAGGCCTGTAATTCGTTTAGTGAGGTATTTCTGCGGCCTTTCCAGTTGTTGCAGATGTCTTGAGAGGTACATACCAAATGGGGTGTTGTATTCTATAATGGGTCTAATGAAGGATGAGTACAGTGGGACAATGACCTCCTTTTTTCTGGATGAAAAGCCCTTAGTGATTAGGTGTGCCACAAAAGGATATCTGATATTGTTAATCCTCGTTCAGTCGTTACACATGGATATCGGTTCCGAGATCGAAACCGAGCCGGCCATTTTCCAAGCTCGCATCAGCTTCAAACTCTTGAGCTAAACTCTTACCCACAATCCCCTCTCCCTGTTACCTCAGATTTTGTTTGCCACATTGCCATTCAGTCATGTCAAGCTACTTCTTTTGAGCTAAGTACATTCAATTGTTTAATAGTTTTACAGATTACGTTTCTGTCAGGAAAGTTCATATTTTATTGTCTCTTACCCTATCGCATCTAGCGTTCATAATTTCTTCAGGTTTTTCTGCTTCTTTCTTTACCACTTTTACCACGAGGTATTCTCTCTTTACCATCGTTGGTAATCCTTTTCCCTTTTCTCTCATACCTTTGGGTACTCTCTTGTACCATTGCTGGTAAGTTCTCTATTAATTAATTTGCTGTCATGGCAGATAAAGGTAGTCTGGGGTTTAAGCGGTCTGATTATGGACACAAACTGCCTACTTCTGATGCACACACTGTGTTTGTTTGGGAGTTTCCCATTTGTCTGTTGACCCACCCTTTACTGTTTGTGAGAACTTTTCTAATAGAACCTTGTTGGAACTGAAAAACAAGCTGTTACTGAAGGAACTTCTAAAATCTCCCTTTTCAGAGGCTATTTCTGGGTCGGAGGCCTCAACCCCTCCTAGAGCCCATAAGAAAACTTTGGATGTTCCTACTAAGGCTAAATCTTTGTCTTCGACCCCGGCTGGGGACTCCTGCCAACCAAAACCTAAAAAGGCTAAAGCTTCGGCTCCGGAACTCTGTCAGCCCCAGTGCTTTTAGTGCCTGGACCTTTGGCACTGAGGCCTTCGGCTCCATTAGTGATTTATGCTCCATCTTCTCCTGCAGCCTTCTATATATCGGCACTGAGGGGCTCCTCTGTTCAGACCATTACAACTGTATTGGCACCGACCATTCAGTCGGCGCAGACCTTGACTGCATCGGCTCCGAGATCTTCCTCTGAACTGACGCCTTTATTGTTGACTCCAGGTTTGTCGGTTCCAGCTTCGGCACCGACAACCACTTTGGCACCGATCCCTGTGTCAGTGCAGACCATGACCTCTGCACCGATGACTTCTTCGGTGCAGACAACAGTAGTCCAGTCTCTCGGCACCGTTGTCCTCTGTGCAGTCAGATGAGATGGGCACCGAGTCTGCCTCTTCTGTGGACAGGCCTGTTTCTCCCTCAGTCTCCATGAGGTCTACCAGAAGCCTTTCCGAACATGATGTGTTGCGTCTTGTGGACCAGGTACTCTTGGCCAGAGGTATCCCACCTTTCAGGAACTATCCTTTCTTGGGAGGTGATCACCCATCTCCAAAGACACCTTCTTATTCTCCTCTTTCATTGCCTTTCAAGTCCATGGATATAGCACAGTCTTCCCCGTCTGCAGTTCCCTTTATGGATCTCACTAAGGAACCGTAGTTGCCTTTGTGGCAGGAAAGTTTTGCTACGACCCAGGATGTCAGTTGTGACATGCATAGTTTGCTGCTCCACAGCCATCCAGGGACTCCGGGTCGACAGGCTGAGCCAGTTAAGGGAGGGGTGACCCCTGTCCTAGACATGCACCTCTCTTCAGGTGGACCAGCCTTCCAACTGATGGAGAAGGCTTTCGCTGCTGCTGGTGATTACGGACTGTCTATACCTCCACCCTCCTCTGGTACATTGGTTTCACAAGTCGCACCTAGCGGACACCGGCTGCAGGGGCCGCAGGACATATTCGCTCAGGAATCCCTTATCCTGCTGTCTTCTCCAGCTTCTCCCGCTGAGGAGGTCCACTGGAAAAGTTCATGGAAGAGGAAGCACATGGACTCCACAGAGGAGTCCCTCACCAAAGACACAGATTTCGATGAGGGGGTAGGATCCCCTCGGTCACCCTCTGAGGTATCTTTTGGTGATATCCTCGAAATCCTGAAACAGAGAGGTGACTGGCAGTCCTCTAATCCGACCTTTGAGGAGTCTGTGTTCCTGCAGGCCTTTCACGCCCGGCCCCCCTACCTCCTGTGTTGCTCCACCTGCCGATGAACTTGTCCGGCTCATCATGCAGCGTACTTGGAAGGCTCCTGATACCGTCGAAGCTATTCCCCTGGAGGCCAGATAAGATCTTGTCCCCTCCTGCTTTGGATCTCCATTGGTCCAAAGGTCTTCATGTGGATGCTTTGGTGGTGGCAGCTGCAACAAAAAAGAATCTGGTAGAAGAAGAAAGCCAGACTGTCCATCCGCCTAACAGAGAGTCCAGGGCCCTGGACAGGATAGGGAAGCACACTTTTGCTTCAGCGATCTTTGTTATCAGGTCCCTGAATTGTATGGCACATTTTAGCAGGCTTCAGAGGGATCTGGTTTCTGAGCTCTCTGAAACCTTGGCTGGTGCCATGTCTGATGAGGTCCGTGACGAAGTGGCCTCTCAGCTTGCCAGCATTGAATCTATATCTAACTCCTCTGTGCGACTGATATCTCACGCATCAGAAGGAGCAGCTAGAGCAGCGGGTTCAGCTGCGGTCTTGAGATGACATGCCTGCATGCGCTTGTGCAACTTCGTGGAACCCTTTAAGTCTTCCTGTCTTAATGCCCCCATTGAGGCCTCCTCGTTGTTTGGGCCCAAAGTTAAAAGCACACTGGCCAGATGTGAACAGGATGGTAAGACCCTTTCTGCAGTAGGTGTCCATTATTCTTCCCCTCAACGTGTTTTCTCCCGAAACCAAGAGAGTGGGAAAATATGGTTCAAGAAATCTCAGGGGTCCTTTCTGTGGCACACAGGCCGAGTTCTTCGGCAGAGGGGGAAACTCACAGGGAAGACGCTTCTTTCGGGGCAGAGGGGGTCAGCGTAACCAGGGTTCCAGGGATTCTTTCCCTAGTCAATCCTACCAGCGCTCCTGAAGAGCGGCCCAACTCATTTCCTTTGGAGGTGGTTGGGGGACGTTTCTCCTTGTACCCTTCTGCCTGCCTAACCATCACCACCAATTCTTTGTTACAAAGGAATGTTATCATATCCCCTTAGATCTTTGTTCCGTCCCTTCAAAAA
The DNA here is from genome assembly GCF_019279795.1 of Protopterus annectens. Classification (NCBI taxonomy): domain Eukaryota; kingdom Metazoa; phylum Chordata; order Ceratodontiformes; family Protopteridae; genus Protopterus; species Protopterus annectens. The sequence continues at coordinate 849,393,135 of NC_056731.1, forward strand.
TCTTCCCGACATTCTACCCAGTCAAAGGGAAGAAGCAGCACTAGAGATAGAAAAGCTGCTAAGAAAAAAGTGTCATCCAAATAGTCCCTCCAGACCAGATAGGATCAGGATTCTACTCAAGACCATTTTTGGTGCCAAAGAAAACCGGGGACTGGAGACCAATTTTGGATCTCAGTGTATTGAACAAGTTTGTGAGAGTACAAAAATTCCAGATGGTCACAATACAGTCTATCGTCCCGCTTTTGGAAAAAGACGATTGGATGTGCTCTATAGATCTGCAAGATGCGTACTACCACATAAAGGTGGACAGGCCATCCAGAAGATTTCTGCGCTTCTGTGCGGGAGCCAGTCACTACCACTTCAGAGTACTGCCCTTCGGACTCTCTACAGCCCCCAGAGTTCACAATGTGCATGGCAGTTGTCACAGCTCACTTGCGACTTCAAGGATTCCAAGTGTTTCCATACCTAGACGAATGGCTCATTTCCGCCCCCACCAGACATCTTCTGGAAAAAGCCCTGGCATACTCTCACTCTCTCTCACCTTGGTGCTCAAAGGCTAGGCATAACCATAAATTGGCAAAAATCCAATCTCACCCCATCTCAGTTGACAGAATTCATTGGGGTTATCTTGGACGCAAAAAACTGCAGAGCTGCTATTCCAGAGCACAGAATTCTAAGGATAAAGCAACAACTAATCCCAAACCTTTCCAAGAAAAAATCAACGGCTCACTCTGTTCTACAGCTGTTGCGTTCCATGGCAGCTTCCATCACCATTGTTCCCCTGGCCAGGTTTCACATGAGGCTTCTGCAATGGCTACTGCTCACCCAGTGGGTATCCTTTTCAGCATCCTCTTTCAGCCATGATTTGAGTAACCCACAGGTGCAAACAGGATTTAAATTGGTGGATGACACACAATCTCCCACAATGGTCTCGCCCATTCTCCCCCCAGCAACCCAAGGCCACAGTGACCACGGACGCCTCCCTGATGGGGTGGGGAGGGGCTACGTCAGCAGACTGTCCCAAGGCACTTGGTCCGAACTGGAGGCAATGTTCTAGAGCTGAGGGCGGTGCTTCTGGCATTGTAAGCATTCCATTCCCTGCTGCCGTCTGGGACAATTGCGATTCAGTCAGACAACATGGCGGTGGTCTGGTACATCAGCAAGCAAGGTGGAACCAAATCTTACCCCCTTTGTCGAGAGGCCATGAGGATATGGCAGTGGGCGATGGCTATTAACCGTTTTCTTCTAGCAATGCACATTTCCGGGAGTTCCAACGTGATAGCAGACAGACTCAGCAGGTGCATTCTTCAACCTCATGAGTGGTCCCTGAATCCCTTGATAGCGGCAGAGATCTTCCACCGCTGGGGCCGTCCTTGTGACCAGTTTGCATCCCTGACCAACTACAAATACAGCAACTACTTCACCCTGATTCCCCCTCTGGGGCCATCACCCAGGGACGCTCTAGTCCACGATTGGCCCTCGGGTCTTCTTTACGCATTTCCACCCTCTCCCCTCATTCCCCAGTTTCTGAAGAAAGCCTGTCAGTTGAAGAGCAAGGTGATCCTCGTAGCACCATATTGGCCTCGACAGATTTGGCTCCCCTTCCTTTGACCTCGCCTACTAGATCGACCATGGATTCTCCATTCAACCCCGAAGTTGATCTCACATCCACAGAACCTGATTCATCCCAACTTGAACAGCCTGAAGCTCACGGCTTGGCAACTCCAATTCCCTTGATTACCAGGCAGAATGAGCTTTCTTTACCAGTACGTGATATTCTCATTGCTTCTCATAAGTTTTCCACTAGAATTACTAAATGATAAAAAGTTCCAGGATGCATGAAAAATACTAGTAACCAAAAGTAATGCACCCAGTAGCCATCAAGGAAAACACTTTATTTGAATCAAACACCAGCAAAATCCAGTAGTTGTTAAGCACTTTCATCATAGACAATGACTTCCTTGTTCTGAAGTCATTGTCTATGATGAAAGCGCTTAACAATTAATGGATTTTGCTGGTGTTAGATTCAAATAAAGTGGAGTTTTCCTTGATGGCTACTGGGTGCATTACTTTTGGTTTCCACTAGAATTACTTATCTAAGCAAGTGGAAAAGATTTACTTGTTGGCTGAAAGATAAACAAGTAGACCCCTTTTCAGCACCAGTGTCGATAATACTAGACTATCTGGCCGACCTGTTTCAATTGTGTCTATCGGCCTTTACCATTGGTGTTCATTTGGCTTCTATTTCTAATTTTCATGAGGGTGTCCAAGATTCCTCTCATGTCCCATAAATTGTGCAAGACCTTCATAAAAGGTGTGAATCATATGAAGCCACCTTTTAGAGAACCTATTCAACCATGGGATTTATCATTAGTTCTACAAGCTCTGACAATGTCACCTTTCGAACCAGCCTCTTGTTGCAACCTCAAGTATTTGTCATGGAAAACCTTGATGATGTTCGTGTTTCACTGTTGCAGTCCTTACATTTGGGTAATCCTGCTGGCAGGTTGCCCTCAGCCGGCCTGAATTCCAAAGTCTTGGGTCCTGTGTCGGCCGCTGTCGCCCCTTCCCTTACGTCAGGTCGTCAGGGGTATAAAAGAAGCAGCCAATGCCATTTTCTTCAGTCTTTCTTGCCGCGCGGTGCCCGAAGCAGAAGCAGTTCACAAGTGCCAGTCAGCCAACTCCTGAAATTTTCATGTTTGAGTTTCAGAACCAAAGTCTTCAATAAAGCTAAGTACCCTGTTGGGGAAACTTTTATCTTGCTCCAGACCGATGTCAGAAAAAAGTTAATTGTATTACTTGTGGAAAGCAAATACCTCATAAGGATTTTCATTCTTACTGTATTCCTTGCCTAGGCCCTGATCACATTTCTGGTTGTCTGTTTTGTGCTAGATTTAACCAACGCACTATTAAGCGTCTGTATAATTTTGCTTTAAAGTATTTTGGCAGCCGGTTTAATTATCATAAAATGTCGGATAGCCATCTGACTACCAGAGTTTACAAAAAACGCAAAGAAAAGGATAGAGAAAAACAACTGAGGCCCAAAACCGACGAAGCTTCTCCTAAGCCAGTCGCCGGTTCGCTGGTTCTCAGTGAGGTGCTTTCGCAGCCCCTGGCACCCGCTACTTTAGAGTTGCAGGCCACTACAGACTCCCACGTGGAGTCGGCCATGCCGCTGGATACTCAAAGTATTGGAGCCTCGGACGCTAATTCCTCAGATGGGTCCTGAGCCGCTGAGCAGGTACCGGCTTCTGAGGATGTATTCAAACCACAACATCTATACATTAAAATGACTTCAGCTTCAAAGACAAAGACTAAAGCTGCTTCTAAAGAAAAGAAACAAACTCATGAGCCACGTGTACAGGCCTCTATGCCCAAAAAACAGATGATTAAGATGGTCGAAGACCTGATTACCTTGATCAGGGGTTCCCATCCCCTTCCTGATAAGAGGCCTAGGCAAGTCACTGACTATGAATCTTCAGATCAGGTTTCTATTTCTTCTGATCAGGGATATTCTTTACCCCCCTATGAGGACTCTGATGCTGAAAAATCTATACCTTCAGCATCCCCTCCTGAGGATTATTCCTTTGGGGAAACCTTGCATACCATGAGGGAGCATTTTCATTGGGAAAGCCAAGATTTTTCAGAATCTAAAAAGAGGCTCAGGGATTTCCTTTTACTACCACAGCACAGGCCTCTAGCCATTCCCCCTGTGTTAGACATTGTAGATGTGTTTTTGGAGTCTAGTTTGACCCCAGAGTCCTTACCTCCAGCTCCTGTTAAGCCTGACAGATATTACAAGGTTCCTGACTCACACAATTTTTTTTTTTTTAAAACCCTGCTGCTGACCCAGAAACTATTTCACAGGGTCCCAATGGAGTTAAGGCCTCTACAGCAAAAAACTCAGCCCCCTCTGACAGAGAATCAAGGGCACTGGGATAGATGGGGAAAAAAGGTTTACACATCTGCAACTTTGGCTATAAGGACCTTAAACTGTCAGTTTCATATGCTCAAGTATCCACAACATCTCATGGGATTGCTTAAACAGAAAATGTTAAATTCTGAATGTGCTGAAAACAAGGAAATGCAGGATTTATTCCATGCAGCTGAACAAGTTGGAAAGCATACTTTGCAATGTGGTTTTGATTCTTTGGAGGCCGCCTACAGGGCCGCAGTTACGGGTTCTGTAATTAGGAGGCATGCTTGGTTAAAGGAACACAATCTGCCTGATCATGTTAAAGTTAAGTTACTAGATGCACCTTTACAGCATAATACTTTGTTTGGTGCTAAGGCAGAAAAGGTGTTAAAGAAAATGTAAGACAAAGCTAAGTCTATGCAAACTGTTAGATTTTTTACAAGTACAGCCACCTAGGTTTAGTAGACACTGGCCTACAAAAATTGGTCCTTTCCTGTGTCGGACAGACCTCAAAGGGGCAGATCCCAGGTGCAAGGTTCTTATAGATCAAAACAATGGGGTGCTTCTACCTCCAAAGTTGGAGAAGATAAAGCACAAACATACAGAAAGCAGTCCCAATGATTTTCCCTGCCTGCACCAAGCACTTATCTTCTGGCAGCACCCTTAGGGGGAAAATTAGCACTTTTTGCTCAAAATTGGCACATTATAACCCAGGACAAATGGGTTCTAAATATAGTGTCACAAGGCTACACATTCCATTTCCATATTCTGCCAAAGGCAAACGGCTGGCCAGATCTGCCAAAAAAATCAATGGGCTGAGGCACAAAAACAAGTTTCATCCTTCATGGACATGAGGGCCATACAGCAAGTACAAGAGTGGGGACAAGGATTTTACTCGACTGTTCTTGGTACTCAGAAAGGACAAGGTCTGTTGGCCGATACTGGACCTATCTGTTCTGAACACATTCCTGGATATTCCAAAATTCAAAATGTTGATTTTGCAGCAGCTTCTGCCCATGCTGGGCAAGAACGCTTGGCTTGTGACTTTAGACCTAAAAGAGGCATACCTGCATGTTCCAGTCAGACAATCATTCAGAAAATGCCTTAGATTCAAGGCTGGTTCAATGCATTGCCAATTCTCTGCACTGCCCTTTGGCTTATCTACAGCACCCAGGGTCTTTACAAAGTGCCTGGCACCAGTAATTGCATTCTGCAGACAGAGGAGTACGAATATACCCTTACTTGGACGACTGTCTAATTCAAGCAGAGAACAAGGACATTCTTTCTTCAACATCTGGCATTTGTAAAGACTTCTAACATGCCTAGGGTACACAGTCGAAAAGAAATCAAAACTAGTACCCTCTAAAGATATAACATTCCTGGGTGCAAGCTTGAATACAACTGCCCAGATGGTTTATCTCATGCCAGACAAATAAAGGCAACTGACTACCTATTTCACAATGTTGGCAATAAAGGCCCAGTTATCCGCAAGAAAAATTCTGCAGGCTTTGGACTTCATGGCATCCTGCATCCTACTAATTCCATATGCAAGACTGCATATGAGGAAACTTCAATGGTACCTAAAAAGTGTTTAGACTCAACATTGCCACAGCCTGGAAACAATGATTGCTCTCATTCCCTGCCTGCAACAGGAGTTTCGATGGTGGGCAAAGGCTTGTCACCAGAACAAGGGACAGCCATTCACATTGCCCCCAGCCAGGCACACACTAACAACAGATGCATCAGATTATGCCTGTGGGGCCCACATGGCAGGAAGATGCATTCAGGGCACTTGGACCTTAAACCAAATGCATCTATATGTCAGTCAAACAGAGATGCTAGCTGTTCAAAATGCACTGACAGCCTTTAAGGCCCTACTTCATCCGGGACAACTACTGATAGACAACAGCATGGTCATGTGGTATATAAGCAAGCAGGGGGGGGGGGCACACATTCTTACCCCCTTTGCAGACTAGCCATGACATTGTGGGACACAGCTTTGACTTACCAAGTACATTTGCAGGCACAATTCCTGCCAGGAAAGGAAAATACTCTGGCAGACGAACTAAGCAGAAACCTCATGGATCCCCACGAGTGGCAGCTGGATCCACAAGTCTTCAGCATGATAACAAGGAAATGGGGATGCCTGGACATAGATCTATTTGCCTCCCCTCAAAACTACCAACTAAAAAGATTCTGCACAAGGACTTATCACAAACTAGCATGGAAAGTGGACGCCCTATCTTTCAGCTAGAAAAACCTATTCGTATATGCCTTCCCTCCACTGCCTCTCCTCCCCAAGGTACTCCTAAAGATCAGACAGGAGAAACCAAAGATGATACCGATTTCCCCAGACTGCCCCGCCAGTACTGGTATCCAATCCTAAGGAACTTGTCTCTTTACCCAGCTTGGACCTTACCTCAATTACCTCTTCTACTGTCCCAGCAAAACAATCACATCCTGCACAGCCAACTCAGGACATTAAACCTGGCAGCATGGCAGATAATGTAGTCATACAAAAAACACCTCTCAGCAAAGCTGTGATGGATGTCATTCTGGAAACCAGAAGGCCTAGTACTAGAAAGTCTTATGCTGGAAAATGGAAAAGATTCTGTGCTTGGAACCAGGCACAAAGAACTGATACAACTGTACCAAATATTCCTCAGATTTTGCAATACTTAACTGAGATGCTGGACAAAGGGCCTATCCTTTTCATCAATTAAAATTCATGCATCTGCCATTTCGGCTCATTACAATATAGAGCCACCAATTTTTTCTCATCCTTTATTAAAGCAGTACCTCCGAGGAGCCAAAAATGTAAGGCCTCCATGGAGATCACCAATACCTGCGTGGAACCTCAACTATGTCTTGGAAAAGCTCACCCTGCCTCCTTTTGAGCCAGCTGTTACTGTTGATATAAAGTTTTTATCTTGGAAAACGGCTCTGCTCCTAGCAATTACTTCTGCAAGACGAGTTTCAGAGCTACAGGCGCTCATGGCTGTGGAACCTTTTATCTTTTTTTATCCAGACAGGGTCTCTCTGAGAATAAACCCAACATTTATGCCTAAAGTGGTGTCCAGTGTGGCTCTTAATCAAACTATTCATCTGCCAACTTTTTATCCAAATCCACAGAACAAGGGGGAGAGAATTCTGCACTCTTTGGACGTACACAGACCGCTTAGATTCTACTTAGACAGAACCAAAGTTTTCAGGAAGACAGAGCAATTACTAGTGGCATATAGGTTCATAGGTTGGTACTAGGCTATCGGCCCTAGGGACTATGCAAGCCTAGCCATAACAATTCCCTGAATATTTCTTCCCACAATATTTACTTCTCTGGGCCCCTGTCTAGCAGGGCAACTGACATGATCCCCGGGGTGAATTTCCTATCTCCCATCCAATCATCAAGGTTCCTTTTGAAGAGGGCCAATGAGGCGCTCTGCTTGACATGTATGGGCAGTCTATTCCAGAGTATGGGGAGTCTCTGCGTCAGGAACCTATCCCTCCAGCATGTTTTGTTCATTGTGATGACAAGGTTTAGATCCCTGGAGCATGTGGCTCTGATGGATTGGGATTTCGTTAAGTGGAACATGTCCAACAGCTCAGGATTTGACATGGCCTTGTATGTTAAGCAGAGATCGCCTCTGAGTAGATGATATGTCACAAAGTATAGCTGGAGTTTTTTTAGACTGTCAGCATATGGCATCTGCTTTAGGCCTGTGATTCTTTTAGTGAGGTATTTCTGTGGCCTTTACAGCTGTTGCAGATGTCTTGTGAGGTACATACCAAACAGGGCATTATACTCTATCATGGGTCTAATGAGGTGTGAGTACAGTGGGACAATTACCTCCTTTTTTCTGTATGAAAAGCCCTTAGTGATGAGGTGTGCCACATAGAAGGATTTCCTGACTGTTGTGGCAGTTGTGGCAATGTGGTTATCGAAAGTGAGACCACTGTCCACCTGTGTCCCTAAGTCTCTCATCACACCTTCGATGTTTAGTGTCCTGCCACCTATGTGGTAATTCATGGGTACATGTTTTTTTCCAAAGGGGATAACTATACATTTCTTGGCATTAAGCTTGAGCCCATGGCTCTGGCACCAGGCATCTGTTTCTGTAAGGCCATTTTGTAGAATATCCACATCATTTGGGGATGCAATAATGGCTCCCAGTTTGCAGTCATCGGCAAACTTTGTTAGCCAGAGTCCCTTAGTGTTGGCCTGTACTTCAGAGAAGTAGATTCCAAACAAGAGTGGTCCTAGGACTGAACCTTGAGGTACTCCACTTGTCACTTATCTGGAGCTGGATTTGGAGTCGGCTACTTTTACAGTCTGGGTTCTGTCAGTAAGCCAGTTGGCAACCCATCGAGTGATGTAGGGATTTATGCCCAGCTTAGTAAATTTATCTGTGATTCCAGAGTGGGGGATGGTGTCGAAGGTCTTGGCAAGGTCCAGATAGGCTGTGTGGACCACCTTACCCTCGTCCACAGCTCTGGAGACTGATTCGAAGAAGTCAGTCAGATTCAGGAGACAAGATCGGCCCTTCACAAACCCAAACTGGGTGGGGTCCAGTGTTTGAAGGTTGCCAATGTCTTTGTTTATAAGTTCCATGATCATGTGTTCCATGCCCTTGCAGATCAGGCATGTCAGACTGATGGGACGGTAGTTCCCGGGATCCAAGATGGATCCTCCCTTGTGGAGCGAGATAACTGTAGCTGAGCGCCACTCAGTGGTCATGAAGCCTGAGGTGAGGCTATGATTAAACATGACACTTAGGTGAGGTGCCAGTTCATTTTGTAGTTCATGTAGTACACAGCCTGAGATGTCATCTGGTCTCATGGATGCTGTATTCTTAGCTTTGGAGAGTGCGGTTTCTACCTGTGCAGCCGTGATTATCGGAATTTGGCAATCTTTTGGTATTGAGATGGGCCCTTTAGGGAGTGAGAGGGGGGTGAAGTTGGCACTAAATCGATCTGCCAGGATATTGGCAATATCCTTGGGATCAGTATAATTAATGCCATTCTGTTGTAGCTCCGAGCAGATCTGAGCATTGCCATTTAGATTCTTGACATAACTATAGAATGCCTTGTGGTTGTCTTTGGAATCTTTGGCAGTTTTATTTTCGTAACTAGCTTTTGAGGCTGTGGTCTCTGGACTTATGCTGCAGGATCACAAGGGAAGGCTATCTCAAAACAGACTATTTCTAAGTGGATAGGCCCCTGCATTCGTTTATGCTATTCACACCATGGCAAGCCAGTGCCTAAGGGCATTAGGCCACATTCCACCAGAGCTGCAGCCACTTCAGCAGCCTTTCTCAGGGGAGTACCAGCCAGAGACATTTTAGAGGCGGCTACTTGGAGTTCAGTGCACACCTTTACAAAGCATTATCATCTGCCATTCTACTCTAATTCCAGGGCAGGCTTTGCCACTGCAGTTCTGCAGGGCCTCATAGCCACTCCTAATGCTGTTTAGATCCAGACTCCCAACCATAGCTTTGGGACTCTACCCAAGTGTAATGACTGCAACAGTGAAACACGAAGAACATAGTACAGTTGTGTACACTTATCATAAATGTAGATGTTCGAGTGTATTCACTGTTTAAGTCCAGGTTACCCACCCACCATCCCCCTTTTTTCTGTGGATCTTATCTTTCCTTCTCTGATTTATACAACCTCTGTGGTGTATTTGCTTATAGATGAAGGTAAAATTTATATTGGTGCATTTATTGATTTATATATGTAAAGTTTGGCTACCCTTTTAGGGGGGCACCTGACATCTGGGGCAAGAAAAACTGAACAAAATGGCATCTGCTGCTGCTTTTATAACCCTGACGATCTGGCGACAGCGGCCGACACAGGACCCAAGACTTTGGAATTCAGGCCGGCTGAGGGCAACCTGCCAGCAGGATTACCCAAATGTAATGACTGCAACAGTGAATACACTCTAACATCCACATTTATGGTAAGTGTACACAACTATACTTTATTGGTCGCCATTACATTTGCCAGACGTATTTCTGAGCTTCAAGCGTTATGTATCAAGAATCCATACTTGATTTTTCAGAGAGATGGTGTGTCTGAGAACTAATCCGTCATTTCTGCCTAAAGTGATTTCTGAAATGTCCATTAATCAAGCCATTGAATTGCCAGTTTTCTTTCCCAATCATTCAAACAGGGGAGAGTATTGCCTACATACCCTAGGGTATACACAGGCAAATCCGTTTTTACTTAAACAGAACTAAACCTTTTCGTAAATCTGGCCAGTTATTTTTGGCCTTTTCTGGACCTAGATTAGGATCTGCTGTTGCTAAGGTCACATTAGCAAGATGGTTGAAGGACTGTGTGACCTTCATTTATACACAACATAATATCTCGTTGCCTACTACCATGAAAGCTCACTCAACAAGGTCGGTGGCAACTTCTGCTGCCTTCCATGCCAGAGCTTCTTTACATGACATCTGTGCAGCTGCAACTTGGACTGCTCCTCATACTTTCATCGGTCATTACAAATTGAATTTGGCCTCCAGGGGAAGAGCATCTTTCGATTCCGTGGTGCTCAGGAATGTCCTTCCATGAGAGGCTCCCAGGAATAGAGGTAGCTGGGGACTCTGTCCCATGCGTAAGGAATGAATGAGGATTAAACACGATGGGATAAAGAAGTTATGTCTTACCATAACATTCCATCTGTATTGTTAATCCTCGTTCAGTCATTACGACCCTCGCTCCTTCCCCCTCCTGTGGTTTCTAGTGGATCTCACCATCCGATTCTCTCTACCTTCTTTGACTTGCAAACTCAATCTGAGGTAACAGGGAGAGGGGGATTGTGGTTAAGAGTTTAGCTCGAGAGTTTGAAGCTGACGCGAGCTTGGAAAATGGCTGAACGAGGATCAACAATACAGATGGAACATTATGGTAAGACATAACTTTTTCCTGACTGTGTGGTGATCTGGTTATTGAAGGTGAGACCACTGTCCACCTGTGTCCCCAAATTTCTTATCACACTTTCGGTGTTTAGTGTACTGCCACCTATGTGGTAATTCACGGGTACATGTTTTTTCCCAAAAGCATTGTGCTTCAGCCCATGGCTCTGGCACCAAGCATCTGTTTCTGTAAGGCCCTTTAGTAGGGTATCCACATCATTTGGGGATTCAGTAATGGCTCCCAATTTGCAGTCATCTGCGAACTTTGTTAGAGTCCCTTAATGTTGGCCTGCAGAGAAGTACATGCCAAACAAGAGAGGTCCCAGGACTGAACCCTAAGGTACTCCATTTGTCACTTGTCTGGAGCTGGATTTGAAGTCAGCTACTTTTACATTGTGGGTTCTGTCAGTAAGCCAGTTGGCAACCCATCAAGTGACGTAGGGATTAAAGCCCAGCTTAGTAAGTTTATCTGTGATTCCAGAGTGGGGGATGGTGTCAAAGGCCTTGGCGAGGTCCAGATAGGCTGTGTGGACTGCCTTACCCTCATCCACGGCTCTGGAGACTGATTCGAAGAAGTCAGTCAGGTTCAGGAGACAAGATCTGCCCTTCACAAACCCAAACTGGGTGGGGTCCAGTGTTTTAAGGTTGCCAATGTCTTTGTTTATAAGTTCCATGATAATACGTTCCATGTGCTTGAAGATCAGGCTCGTCAGTCTGATGGGGCGGTAGTTCCCGGGATCCAAGGTGGATCCCCCCTTGTGGAGTGGGATAACTGTAGCTGTGTGCCACTCAGTGACAGTGGAATCCTTTTCCAAGTGTCAGGAGTCCCTTTCTTGTGTTTTAAATCTCTGTCACAATGGGATTTCTGATAAGCAGTCAAAAATTATCCTTTTGGAAATTTTATGAACTAAAAAAAGAGGACTAAAAATATTTTTGCTGCTTGAAATGTGGAAACTGAGAAAAACTACAAATAGAAATGTTTATGGAAGAATTAAATATGCCAAGGTTAGAGATAGATGAGGCTCAATTATTAACAGTTAGGGTAGGAGGAGATGAGATAAAATGGTGATGTATAACCAATCAACAGGAAAGTCACCAGGAATAAATGGTATTCCTATGGAAGTTTGGAAGCTAGGAGGAAAAAACTGATAAAGATCCAGAAGGTTTTCTTTAACAGTATTTTAAGAAGAGAAGCACCAACATTCTGTAAGAAAGAGGTGATTGCTGTGATACCTAAAGAGGGTAGAGACACATCAGTTCCGGCTTCATATAGGCCCATTTCAATTCTAAACCATGATTATAAAGTGTTTGTCTAAAATGGCTAAAAGAATGGTAAAGATGATTCCAAAACTGATGTAGGTATGGATCATTGTGGATTTGTGGAGGGAGAGGCACGCGTTCATAGCATTAATAGAACAAAGATCCAGAGAGAAGCAGAATGCAAGAAAATACTATAGTTGGTGGGTCTTGATGCAGAGAAAGCATTCACCAGAGTAAGCTGGGATTTACGAATAGGGCAGTGGAAGCATTTGCATTCCACTGACAAAGTAACAAGTTTAATTCGGAGTATATGTGAAGATGAGAAGTTAAAAAAAATAGTGGGGTGTACTTCTCCGATAAGTTTTGTTTGGAGAGGGAACCAGGCAGGGGTGTTCTGTTATCCCTTGTGTTAGATTTAGAACCATTGGCAAAGAAATTAAGGGACTCAAATTCAAGGATATAATTGGTATGGTAACCAGGGAAAGACTTTATTTGCAGATATTTTGTACATACCAAAAAATATATATTTTAGTGCTGTGGAACATTCTGTGACAGTTTCTTTTCAAGATTCAAAATTAATGAAGCTAAAACATAGGGCAGAGGCTGCAAATATGTACCCACATACAAAGTGGTTCGGCAGTACCCATATTTAAGGTCTCGTGATAAAGTGAAGTACTTAGGAGTATGGGTTAAAAAGGATCCTACTATGACATCTAAGGATATGTGGGAAGAGACAAAAGATGATACAACAACTGAGAAACTGGATATGGATAGCAAGATACAAGCAGCAAAAATATTTTTAGTCCCTTAGTTTTTTACACAGGTCAACAGTAAAAAAAAAAAAAAAAAAAAAAACCCTGCAAGTATGGCAGGTTCATGGCCCCAAAATACTAAGTCCTCAAGAAACACACAGGCCAGCACTCAAAGGCAAAAGGTGTATATGAATAAAATAAAATTTATTAGAGCATATTTAGGCAAAACAGGCCGGTTTTGGCCCAGTTATTAAGCCTTTCTCCGTGTAAAATTAAATAACAAAAACAAGCCTTTTTATGCTTAATAATCAACACATGATACAAACAGAATCCCCCTTTTTTTTTTTTCTTAAAAATATCATGCCACCAAATTTTATTAGCCCGGTCCCCACTTATTCTATCAATAATGATAAACCTGAAAGATGCAGTAGAATGGGTCAAGGAGTGTTTATATAATGCATTGCTGTTTTTTTTTGTCTAACATCACTTAAATGTTCAGATATTCTGATTCTAACAGGCCATGAGGTCTGTCCTTTATAAAAAGCAGAACACATACAGGTAGCTAAATAAATAACCCAATCGGTTCCGCAGTTGGCCAAAAACCTGATATCTAAAACCAACCCCGTATTTTTGCTAGTGAACCATTTGGATTTAGCCACCCTAACAGTATACACAATGACTACATGGAAAACAAATCCCCAGTTAAAGTAGTTTGTAATGGTTCTCCCAAAGTTATCCCTTGTTTATAATGTTTGAAATAGGAACTCATGGTTTTACCCCTATGGTAAGAGAATTGACATTTATCTTTTAGGAATGCAGATAATCTGTCAGCTGCTAACAATATTTTCCAATGTTTATTCACTATGTCCAATAAAACATTGGTATTACGTCCGTAGGTGGTAACCAATCTAATTTCAGATGATCCTGATTGTTGTTTATACTTGTGTCATAAGATCAGTTCTATTAATAGAAGATGCAAAGTTGCTGGCTGAAAGTATCTTACCCGTTTTATACCCATGGGATTTGAACCTGTTAATAAGGTCCAGCTTGTAGTTTTCATATTTCTGAGGGTGGGAGCAAATATGTCTGATTCTCAAAAACTGTGATTTTGGAATGTTACGTGTAACATGGGGTGGGTGAAAGCTGGAGGTATGTAATAATGAGTTGTACTGTGGATACTTGCGGAAAACCTGGGAATCCAGTGTATGATCTAAATTCCTTGTGATGAAAACATCCAAGAAAGTGATTTGAAGAACATCATAATTGACAGTAAACTGGACCCCCCCCCCACTTATTACTATTTATGTATTCCATGAATTCACACAGGTATCCCTCATCAGCTTTCCAAATCATCCAGCAATCATCGAAGTAGCGTCTCCACATATCAATTTCCCCAAGGTAAAGATTATGAGATACGTCATCTATCAACTGCTCTTCCACATGGGCCATAAAAAGGTTGGCATATACGAGGGAAAAGATGCCCCCATAGCCGTACCCTGAACCTGCCAAAAACATTTCCCCTGATAGTAAAAGGTGTTCTTGGTAAGACCTTGTTCGGCAAGGCCAATAAGAAATGTATTGAAGCCTGGTGGATAGAGCTCAGATTGATAAAGCCAGTATTCATGGGCCAACAACCCTGCCCAATGGGGAATATTGGTATATAGAGACGCTACATCAAGGGTGCATAACCACCACCCCGGTTCAAGTTGAATATTCGGTATTAGCTGCAGGAATTCAGTTGTGTCCTGAATACGTGCTCTGACATATTTGGGAAGTGGCCAAAGATGTATAGGTAGAAATTGGGACAAAGGTTCAGAAACTGATCCACACCCAGAAACAATTGATGTTGTTTGTGTTTCACTGTTGCAGTCATCACATTTGGGTTATCTGCCTGCAGGTAGTCCTCAGCCGGCCTGAATACCAGAGTCTTCGGATTTCTGTGTTGGATGCTGTCGCTTCTTCCATGAAGTCAGGTCGTCAGGGGTATAAAACATGCAGCTGACGCTATTACATCAGTCTTTCATGCCGTGCGTGCCCGAAGCAGAAGCAGTTTGCAAGTGCCGGTTAGCTGACTCCTGAAATTTTCATTTTTGAGTTTCAGACCTGAAGTCTTCAAAAAGTTAAGTACCCCTTTGGGGATCATTTTTTCTTGTTCTAACTGATGTCAGAAAAAATACTTATTTATTTATTGATTGATTAATTGCGTTTGTTAACTGGGAAAGTCCACTGGGCCTAAAAAGAGCCCATTTTCAGTAGAGGCCCGGGGAGAAAAGCTCCACAAGGTTACATAGAAGTATACACAAAATTTGCATCAGTATTTAGCATTGACATAAGTACGTAGAACAATGAATGTTGATATTTGTACATTTTGACAGGTAAAAGTAATACAACAAGGCATCAGGTTACATTCAGGATTAGTAAAGTGGTAGTCATAGTAGTACATCACGGCATCAAGATTACATTCATACATGTCCATTCATACATCATTCATGAATCTATTTAGTACATGCTTATTCAGGTTACAGGAGAGAGGGAGATCAAGTTACTGATCCAGAGATGAAATTAGTTGTTCTGGTAGGTGGGGTGCATGAGCATAGCCATTCAGAAGTGAGGTATATTTTGAGTGACTTTTTGAAAGCTGCAGGAGTGCTGATAGTTTTGATACTTGTGGGGAGATTATTCCATAGCTTGGACACAGAATGGGAGTACAGCATCTTGCCAGCTGATAGTCTGTGTCTGGTAACAGATGGTAACATTTTGCTTTCAGACCTGAGATGGCGTTTAGGATGGCACAGGTTTATTATGGAGGATAAGGAAGGGCAGGTATCTGGTTAGTAGACTATTTTGTGAATTGTCATTAGTTGTACATAGTTAAGATGAGGGAATTCTAGCCAGTTGAGCTGGTGCAAAGAGGAACAGTGGTGTGTGTGTTTTTGTGTGTTAGTGGCAGATTTAGCAACTTTGTTATAGCAGGAGTCAAGTTTTGTTTTTAAGTGTGACTGTAAGTTTGTAAGGATAGGGGCACCATATAGGAGAGTTGGGAACAAGAAGGATAAAGCAAGGGCTATCCTAGCTGAGTTGTTGAGAGAGCAGTTTTGTCTATACAGGGCACCAAGCTTTTGGTGATTTTATTTTTTTTAATATTACTGTAAATGTGAAGGTCAAATGTTAATTTATCGTCTATGAAGATACCTAATAGTTTGGTGCTTGGGACAACATCTGTGGTAGCATTGTTTTGGGAGTGGATAGCGAGAGGGTGTTTGTCAATATGGCTGGATTTAGAGGGGGAGAATACTAGGAGTTTAGTTTTATTGGGGTTAAGGGCTAGGTGGGTTTGGGACATCCATGTTTCAGCAGAAGTAAAAGCTTCTTGGGTAAGATGCTGCAGAACAGATGGAGATTTGGAAGAGCAGAGGATGGTCGAATTATCAGCATATTAGATGACAGTACTGTTGGGTAAGGAATTGTGAAAGTCATTAATGAATATGCTGAATAGCAGGGGTCCGAGAATAGAACCTTGAGGGACACCTGTGTTAGTGCTCTTGAAAGGAGAGGAGGAGTGCTGCCATATGGTAGCCTGGTGTCTATTGCTGAGATAGCTTGTAAACCATTTTAGGGCAAGGGGACCTAGATTAAGGTTCGAGAGTTTAGTAGGAGGGAGTGGGAGATGGTATCAAATGCTTTTGACAAATCTAGAAAGAACAGAGACTAAGAAGCCAGCATCACGGGCTCTATTTACTGTGTTTAAGAAGGAAATTAGGGCAGTGTTGGTGCTATGCCCAGGTCTAAAGCCGTGCTGAGTAGGAGAGAGCATTTGGTGGCATAAGTGGTTTATGAGTTGGGTGTGTGTGCATTTCTCCAGAAGTTTGGAGATCGGGGAAAGTATGGCAATAGGATGGAAGTTTGAGATATCTGAATTAGAACCCCCTTTGTGGAGGGGAAGGACAAATGCTTTTTTTCCAGATATCTGATACACATGATTCTTGAATAGATCTATTTAGGAGGATACTTACAGGGTAAGCTATGGAAGGGGCATTAACAATTGTCTTGCCTGTGGGAAGCAAATACCTCATAGAGATTTTCGTTTTTACTGCGTCACCTGTTTAGGCCCAGACCACGATGTCCCTCGCTGTCGGTTTTGTGCCTTGTTCAACGCCCAAACTATTCATCGTCTGGCTATGTTTGTAGCTAAATACTTTAGTTCTCGATCTCCGTACTCCGAAATGGGTTCGTTAAGCCATCCGACTACTGATTTTCTGAAAAAACATAAGGATAAAGACAGCGACAGACTGCATTGGTCCAAAACTGCTGACGCTTCCGTTAAGCTAGTCGCCAGTCTGCCGGTACTCAGTGAGGCGCTTTCGCAGCCCCTGATACCCGCTACTACAGATTCACAGGCCTCTACTGAGACCCATTCTAAGTCTGGTATGCAGCGAGTGCTTCTTCAACTATGGAACCTGCGGATGTCTACCTTAGATGGGTCTGGAGCCGCTGTGCAGGCACTGGCTTCTGAGGGATGTATTCAGGCCTACCAATTTTCATATTAAACCGACGACTTTGTTGCAAGCTAAGAATACCAAATTCCTCAGGCATTAAAGCTCGCACTGCGCCTAGAAAACCAATGACCAAACTGCATTTTCTGGCCCATATGCCTCAAAAACAAATTATTAGAATGGCTGAAGTTCTTATTTCCTTAATTGGGGGAAGTCAGCCTTCACTCTCTAAGAGACCTAGAACTGATTTTCTTTCCGATTCTTCTGATCAGGAATCTGATATCTCTATTCCTTTAGACTATAAGGATTTACCCTTATCTACTTATGAGGATTCTGATGCAGAGGATTCCATTCCCGCTGCTTCTCCTCCAGAAGCTTTTTCTTTTGGTGAAACCTTGCATACCCTTAGGGAGCATTTCCTCTGGGAAAGCCGTTACTATTCTGAGTCCAAAAAGAGACTTGGGGGATTTTTACTCCTGCCTCAACACAGGCCTCTAGCTATCCCCCCTGTTCTGGAGATTATAGATTGTTTTCTTGGAATCCATTCTTACCCTAGACACTTTTGCCTCCAGCTCCCAGGAAACTGGACAGGTAGTACCTTACTCTCTCAAATTCCTCTTCAAGAATCCTACTGCGGATCCTGAGACCATTTCCCAAGGACCAAAAGGCATTAAGGCTACTACTGCCAAAAATCCTACCCCTTCTGATAGGGACTGTAGAGCTTTTAGACAGATGGGGTAAGAAGGTATACACTTCTGCTACTTTGGCCATTAGGGCTTTAAATTGCCAGTTTTATTTGTTAAAGTATCAGCAGCATATTATGGGACTAAAACAGAAAATTATGTTGATTCCTGACTGTACTGAACACAAAGATTTGCAAGAGTTAATGCATTCTGCTGAACAAGTTGGTAAACATACTTTGCAGTGTGGTTTTGATGCTTTAGAAGCATCTTGCAGGGCTGCTGTCACTGGGTCTGTACTTAGATGGTATGGTTGGCTTAAGGAACAAAACTTGCCAGATCATGTTAAAGCTCAATTACTGGATGCACCCTTAAACCAAGACCGCATTTTTGGCAACAAAGCAGAAGTCGTCCTCAAAAGGATGGAGGAAAAAGCTAAATCTATGCAAACTGTTAAAGATTTCTTACAAGTGCAGCCTCCTAGACTCAGTAGGCATTAGCCTTCAAAGAACTGGTCTTTTCCAGTCCCTTCCAGGCCTTCTCAGTCCAAACACAGGAGCATCAGACCACCAAGACTTCAGTCTCAGGCTATGCACAGATTTAACCAGTGGGAGGCTCCCACTTCCAAAGCAGGGAGTAGTAAGCCACCCCCCTATGGAAAAATGGCACAATGACTTATCCTAAGCTCTTCCAAGCTCTGCTCAGCTACTTGCTCCCTTAGGAGGAAAGCTCACCCTGCATGCAAAAAAACGGGAACTCATTACCAAGGACAAATGGGTTTTAAACAGTTTCCTTAGGATTCCACTTCCACTCTCTCCCAACCCCAAGTGGATGGCCAGACCTCCCCCCAAATCAGTGGGCGGAGGCCCAAAAACCAAGTGCTCTCTCTTCTCAGTATCAGGGTTATTCAACCTGTCCCAGCAGAACAAAGGGACAAGGTTTTTATTGAAGACTGTTCCTGGTTCCCAGAAAAGAAAACTCCTGGCGTCCTACCCTGGACCTGTCTATTCTCGACACCTTTCTGGTGGTTCCAAAATTCAGAATGCTAACTCAACAGCTTCTTTCTATGCTAGCCAAGGATGCCTGTCTGGCAACCCTAGACTTAAAAGAAGCTTACCTACCTGCACATCCCAATAAGGGAATCCTGCAGACGATACCTATGTTTCAGGGCGGGCTCCATGCACCATCAGATGTTCTTCATGTTTCACTGTTGCTGTCATTACATTTAGGTAATCCTGCTGGCAGGTTGCCCTCATTCGGTCTGAATTCCAAAGTCGTGGGTCCTGCGTAGGTCGCTGTTGCCCATTCCCTGACGTCAGGTCGTCAGGGGTATAAAAGATGCGGCCAACGCCATTTTCTTTAGTCTTTCTTGCCGCGCTGTGCCCAAAGCAGAAGCAGTTCACAAGTGCTGGTCGGCCGACTTCTGAGATTTTCGTGTTCGAGTTTCAGATCCGAAGTCTTCAATAAAGCTAAGTACCCCGTTGGGGAAACTTTTTTTCTTGCTCCAGACCGATGTCAGAAGAAGTTAATTGTATTTCTTGTGGGAAGCAAATACCTCATAAGGATTTTAATTCGTACTGTATTCCTTGCCTAGGCCCTGATCACAACGTTTCTGGTTGTCAGTTTTGTGCTAGATTTAACCAACACACTATTAAGCATCGGTATGATTTTGCTTTAAACTATTTTGGACGCTGGTTTAATTATCCAGAAATGTCGTTGGATAGCCATCCGACTACCGGAGTTCACAAGAAACACAAAGGAAAGGGATAGACAACCGAGGTCCAAAACAGACGACGAAGCTTCTCCTAAGCCAGTCGCTGATTCTCAAGTGCTTTCGCAGCCTCTGATGCCCACTACTTTAGAGTCGCAGGCCGCTACCGACTCCCACGTGGAGTCTGCAAGGCCACTGGAAATTCAAGGTATTGGAGCCTCGGATATTATCCCTTCAGATGGGTCCAGAGCCGCTGAGCAGGCACCGGCTTCTGAGGGTGTATTCAGACCTAAACATCTTTACATCAAACCGACTTCAGCTTTACAGGCAAAGACCAAAGCAAAGAAACAAACTCAAGAGCCACGTGGTCAGGCCTCTATGCCCAAAAAACAGATGCTCAAAATGGCCGAAGACTTTATTACCTTGATCAGGGGTTCCCATCCCCCTCCTGATAAGAGGCCTAGGCAAGAGACTGACTATGAATCTTCAGATCAGGTTTCCATTTCTTCTGATTCCTCTTCTGATCAGGAATATTCTCTTCCCCCTGTGAGGATTCTGATGCTGAAGAAATCTATACCTTCAGCTTCTCCTCCTGAGGACTATTCTTTTGGGGAAACCTTAAATACCATGATGGAGCATTTCCACTGGGAGGGCCAAGATTTTTCAGAATCTAAAAAGAGGCTCAGGGATTTCCTTCTACTACCTCAACACAAGCCACTAGCCATCCCACCTGTGATGGACATTGTAGATGTGTTTTCGGAGTCTAGTCTTACCCCCGACTCCTTACCTCCAGCTCCTGTTAAGCCTGACAGATATTACAGGATTCCTGACTCTCATAAATTCCTTTTTAAAAACCCTGTTGCAGACCCAGAAACTATTTCTCAGGGTCCCAAAGGAGTTAAGGCTTTCGCTGCAAAAAACCCTACCCTCTCTGACAGAGATTCTAGGGCACTGGATAGATGGAAAAAAAAGTTTTACACATCTGCTACCTTGGCTATAAGGGCCTTAAATTGTCAGTTTCATATGCTCAAATATCAGCAAAATCTCATGGGATTGCTTAAACAGAAAATGTTGTTAAACTCTGAATGTGCAGAAAACAAGGAAATGCAGGATTTATTGCATGCAACTGAACAAGTTGGAAAGCATACTTTGCAATGTGGATTTGATTCTTTAGAGGCCTCCTGCAGGCCCGCAGTTACAGGTTCTGTAATTAGGAGGCCTGTTTGGTTAAAGGAACAGAATCTGCCTGATCATGTTAAAGTTTAATTATTAGATGCACCTTTACAGCATGATACTTTGGTGTTAACGCAGAAGAGGTTTTAAAGAAAATGGAGGACAAAGCTAAATCTATGCAAACGGTCAAAGATTTTTTACAAGTACAGCCACCTAGGTTTAGTAGACACTGGCCAACAAAGAATTGGTCCTTTCCTGTGCCAGACAGACCTCAAAGGGGCAGATCCAGATGCCCTAGAGGCAGATCCCAGGCGCAAGGTTCAATACTGCTCAAAGCAATGGGGGGCTTCTACCTCCAAAGTTGGAGAAGACAAATCACAACCGTACAGGAAACAGTCCCAATGACTTAACCCTGCCTACACCAAGCTCTTATCTCCTGGCAGCACCCTTAGGGGGAAAATTAGCACTTTTTTCACAAAATTGGCACATTATAACCCAGGGCAAATGGGTCCTAAATATCGTGTCACAGGGCTACAAGTTCCATTTCCATACCCTGCCAAAGGCAAACGGCTGGCCAGATCTGCCAAAAAATCAATGGACAGAGGCACAAAAACAAGTCTCATCCCTCATGGACATGGGGGCCCATTCCACAAGTACTAGAGCAAGAGCAGGGACAAGGATTTGACTCGAATGTTCTTGGTACCCAGAAAGGACAAGGCCTGGAGGCCAATACTGGGCCCATATATTTTAAACACATTCCCGGATATACCAAAATTCAAGATGTTAACTTTGCAGCAGCTTCTGCCCATGCTGGCCAAGAATGCTTGGCTTGTGACTTTTTAGACCTAAAAGAGGCATACCTGCATGTCCCAGTCAGACAAATATGCAGAAGATACCTCAGATTCAAGGCTGGCTCAATGCATTACCAGTTCTCTGCACTGCCCTTTGTAAAGACCCTGGGCGCAGTAGATAAGCCAAAGTGCCTAGCACCAGTAATTGCATTCTGCAGACAGAGGAATACAAATATATCTGTACTTGGACAACTGTCTAATTCAAGCAGAGAGCAAGGACATGCTTTTACAGCATCTGGCATTTGTGAAAAGACTTCTTACATGCCTAGGGTACACAGCCAACAAAAAGAAATCAAAACTAGTACCCTCTCAAGTGATATTCCTGGGTGCATGCTTAAATACAACTGCCCAGATGGCTTATCTCACGCCATACAAACAAAGGCAACTGACTACCTATTTCAACATGTTGGCAACAAATGCCCAGTTATCTGCAAGAAAAATTCTGCAGGCTTTGGGCTTCATGGCATCCTGCATCCTACTAATTCCATATGCAAGACTGCATATGAGGAAACTTCAGTGGTACCTAAAAAGTGTTTGGACTCAACATTGCCACAGCCTGGAAACTGTGATTACTATCATTCCTTGCCTGCAACAGGAGTTCCGATGGTGGGCAAAGGCTTGTCAACAAAACAAGGGACAGCCATTCACATTACCCCTAGCCAGGCAGACACTAACAACGGATGCATCAGATTATACCTGGGGGGCCCACATGGCAGGAAGATGCATTCAGGGCACATGGACCTCAAACCCAATGCAACTACATATCAATCAAAAAGAGATGCTAGCAGTTCAGAATGCCCTGACAGCCTTCAAGGGCCTACTTCATCCAGGACAACTACTGATAAAGACAGACAAGACCACGGTCATATGGTATATAATCAAGCAAGGGGGCACATATTCTTACCCCCTTTGCAGACTAGCCATGACCTTGTGAGACGCAGCATTGACTTACCAAGTACATCTGCAGGCAAAATTCCTGCCATGAGTGAAAAATACTCTGACAGACAAACTAAGCAGAAACCTCATGGATCCCCACGAGTGGCACCTGGACCCACAAGTCTTCAGCATGATAACAAGAAAATGGGGATGCCCGGACATAGACCTATTTGCCTTCCCTCACAGCTACCAACTAAAACGATTCTGCACAAGGATTTATCACAGGCAAGCATGGAAAGTAGACGCCCTATCAGTATATGCATTTCCCCCTCTGCCTCTCCTCCCCAAGGTACTCCTAAAAGTTAGACAGGAGAAGCCAAGGATGACACTGATTGCCCCAGACTGGCCCTGCCAGCACTGATATCCAATACTAAGGAGCTTGTCTCAATGCCCAGCTTGGGTCTTACCTCAAATACCTCAGCTACTGTCCCAGCACAACAGTCAGAGCCTACACAGCCAACTCAGAACTTTAAACCTGACAGCATGGCTAATAATATAGTCATACAAAACACACCTCTCAGTAAAGCTGTGATGGATGTCATTTTGGAAGCCAGATGGCCTAGTACTAGAAAATCTTATGCTGGAAAATGGAAGAGATTCTGTGCTTGGATCCAGGCACAAGGAACTGATACAGCTGTGCCAAACATCTCTCAGATTTTGCAATACTTAACTGAGATGCTGGACAAAGGCCTATCTTTTTCATCTATCAAAATTCATGCCTCTGCCATTTTGGCTCATTACAATGTAGAGCCACCAATCTTTTCTCATCCCTTATTAAAGCAGTACCTCAGAGGAGCCAAAAATTTAAGACCTCCAAGGAGAACACCAATGCCTGCATAGGACCTCAACTTTGTCTTGGAAAAACTCAGTCTGCCTCCTTGAGCCAGCGGCTACTACTGATATAAAGTTTTTATCTTGGAAAACAGCTCTGCTCCTAGCAATAACTTCTGTTAGGCGTGTTTCAGAGCTACAGGCACTCATGGCTGTGGAACCCTTCATCATTTTTTATCCAGACAGGGTCTCTCTGAGGACAAACTCAACATTTATGCCTAAGGTGGTGTCCAGTGTGGCTCTCAACCAAACTATTCACCTGCCAACCTTTTACCCAAATCCAAAAAAACAAGGGGGGAGAGAATTCTGCATTCTTTGGGCGTACACAGACGGCTTAGATTCTACTTGGACAGAACCAAAGCTTTCAGAAAGACGGAGCAATTACTAGTGGCATATGCTGCAGCATCACAAGGGAAGGCTATCTCAAAGCAAACTATTTCAAAGTGGATAGGCCACTGCATTCGTTTCTGCTATGTACACCATGGCAAGCCAGTACCCAAGGGCATTAGGCCACACTCAACCAGAGCTTCAGCCACTTCAGCAGCCTTTCTCAGGGGAGTACATACCAAGGATGTTTTAGAGGCTGCTACTTGGAGTTCAGTGCGCACCTTTACAAAGCACTATCATCTTCCATTCCATTCTAAATCCAGGGCAGGCTTTGCCACTGCAGTTCTGCAGGGCCTCATAGCCGCTCCTAATGCTGTTTAGCTCCAGCCTCCCAACCTTAGCTTTGGGACTGTACCCAAATGTAATGACTGCAACAGTGAAACCTGAAGAACATAGTACAGTTGTGTACAATTACCATAAATGTAGATGTTCGAGTGTATTCACTGTTGCAGTCTGGGTTACCACCCGCCATCCCCCTTTTTTCTGATGGAACCTATCTTTCCTTCTCTGATTTATACAACTTATGTGGTGTATTTGCTTGTAGATGAAGGTGAAGTTTATATTGGTGCATGTATTTATACATTTTGGCTACCCTTTTAGGGGGCACCTGACATCTGGGGCAATAAAAACTAAAGAAAATGGCGTCTGCCACATCTTTTATACCCCTGACGACCTGATGTCAGGGAAGGGGCAACAGCGATCGTTGCAGGACCCAAGACTTTGGAATTCAGGCTGACTGAGGGCAACCTGCCAGCAGGATTACCCAAATGTAATGACTGCAACAATGAATACACTCGAACATCTTCATTTATGGTAAGTGTACACAACTATACTTTCTCTGCACTTCCCTTTAGCTTATCTACTGCGCCCAGGGTATTCACAAAGTGCCTAGCTCAAGCCATTGCATTTTGCAGGCAGAGAAATGTTCAGATTTACCCATACATGGATGATTGCCTGATTCAGGCAGAAAGTCAGGACTTGCTATTACAACACCTGGCATTTGTAAAGAGACTTCTAACCTCACTGGGGTACATCATCAATGAGAAGAAATCGCACCTAGTACCCTGCTAACAGATTGTATTCCTGGGAGTAAGTTTGAACACAACTTCCCAGATGGCATTCCTCACTGTGGAGAAACAGCTTTATTTGATAACTGGGTTTTTGTGGCGAGTAGGCTGAAGGTTATCTGCAAGGAAAATCCTGCAGGCCCTGGGGTTCATGGCCTCTTGCATTCTGTTAATTCCATATGCAAGACTGCATATGAGGAAACGTCGGTGGTATCTAAAAAGTCTATGGTGTCAACATTCTCAGGACCTGGAAACAATGATTCCTATCATTCCTTGTCGAAGGGCAGAGTTCCTTTGGGTGGACAGAGGCCTGCTACCACAACAAGGGACTCCCTTTCACTCTACCCCCTGCCTCCCAAACCCTAACAACAGACACATCAGACTATGCATGGGGGGGGGGGGGGCTCACATGGCAAGGCAGAGTGCATTCAGGGCAAATGGAACCCAAAACAGATGCACTTGCATATCAATCAGAAAGAAATGTTAGCTGTACAGAATGCTCTGACAGCCTTCAAAGACCTTATTCCAGGACAACTATTGGTAAAGACAGACACCACCACACTTATGTGGTACATAAGCAGGGGGGAACCCATTCCTACTCTCTCTGCAGACTAGCCATGGCTCTGTGGAACACAGCCTTGAGCAACCAAGTGAACCTACAAGCTCAGTTCCTGCCAGGCAAACTAAATTCACTGGCAGATGACTTAAGCAGAAATCTCATGGACCCACACGAATGGAAACTGGAACCCAAAATATTCAAGCTCTTGAACAAATGTGGGGCACCAGAGAGAGAGCTGTTTGCCTCCCCTCCGTACTACCAATTGAACAAATTCAGCTCCAGAACTCCCCAGAGTCAAGTTTGGAAAGTGGATACCCAGTCCTTTACCTGGGAAAGCCTCTCAATTTATGCCTTTTCCCCTCTGCCTCTCCTCTCGAAGCTTCTACTAAAGATCAAACAGGACAACCCAAGGGCAATCCTGATTGCCCCAGACTGGCCACGCCAGCACTGGTACCCTCGTTTGCGCAGTCTGACAGTACTGCAACCATGGCACCTGCCTCACACCCCTTCCCTGCTGTCCAAGCAGGCGGGCCAGATTCTGCACCCTCAGCTTCAAGCCCTGAACCTTGCAGCCTGGCTGATTCTCTGAGCTCACCTCTAGCAATCCTCAGTAAGCAGGTGCTTGATGTCAGTCTTGAGGCAAGGAGGCCTAGTATTAGAAAATCCTATTCAGAAAAGTGGAAAATATACTGTTCCTGGAGCCAGCCTCAGGGAATGGGCACAGTGGTACCCAGCTCACCTCATATTCTAAATTAATTAACAGAAATGCTCCACAAGGGCCTATCTTTTTCTTCAATTAAGATTCATGCCTCTGCCATTTCAGCACATTGTAATACTGAGCCACCCCTCTTCTCTCATCCCCTGCTAAAGCAATTCCTTAGATGGGCCAAAAATTTAAGACCCCCCCCCAGCAGAGCTCCCACTCACTCCTGCAAGAAGTGTCTGAACTGCAGGCCCTCTTGACAGTGGAACCCTTCATTATCTTCCATGCGGAGAGGGTTTCCCTCAGGACTAATCCATCCTTTATGCCCAAGGTGATGTCTAGTGTGGCTCTAAACCAGTCCATTCATTTGCCTACTTTTTTCCCCCTAATCCTCAAAATAAAGGGGAAAGGATACTGCATTCTTTGGACGTGCACAGACAGCTTAGATTCTACTTGGACAGAACTAAGCCTCTCAAAATCTGACCAGCTGCTAGTTAGCTTCGCTGCAGGGGTAGAGGGGAAGGCCATTTCAAAGCAAACCATTTCCAAATGGATAGCCCATTGCATCCATTTCTGCTACAAGCACCATGGAAAACCTACCCCACAGGGGATAAGATCACATTCCACCAGGGCTGCATCTACCTCTTTGGCATTTCTCAGAGGAGTCCCTACCAGGGACATCATCCTGGAAGTTGCTACCTGGAGCTCTGTACATACTTTCACCAAGCACTACCACCTGCCTATCTTTTCTAAATCCAGATCTGGGTTTGCCACAGCAGTCTTACAGGGCCTGATTGCTAGCCCTAATGCTCTTTAACTGCCTCCACCCTTCCTTAGCTTTGGGAATCAACCCAAATGTGATAACTGCAACAGTGAAACATGAAGAACTTAGTACAGTTGTGTACACTTACCATAAATGTAGATGTTCGAGTGTATTCACTTTTGCAGTCCTGGTTACCCTCCCTCCAACCACCTTGACTTCTCTTGGCTCTACTTTTCCTTCTTGTTTGGCATATCATGTGTATCTGCTTTTTGCTGGGGGTGTTCCATACCATATAATAGCTTCCTATTGTGTGGGTACCTGACATCTGGGGCAAGAAAAACTGATGTAATGGCATCGGCTGCATGTTTTATACCACTGACGACCTGATATGGAAGAAGCGACCACATCTGACGCAGAAATCCGAAAACTCTGATATTCAGGCTGGCTGAGGCTACCTGCAAGCAGATAACCCAAATGCGATGACTGCAACTTTGAATACACTCTAACATCTGCATTTATGGTAAATGTACACATCTGTACTGTCTACTCAATTGTCTTTTGGCCTCGGCATCATATTTGTACCAGTCCATTACTACTATTGCACCTCCTTTATCAGGGGGTAGAATAACCAAGTCCTGATTCCGTTGTAAATCACAAATGATTTGTTCGTTCCTGGAGAGATTGTGATTTGATCTGAAACTCCAGCGACTGAAAAATAGCTTGCGGATTTATCATCTTTCTCCTGTTTAAAGGAGCTTTTGATGTTTGGCAATTTGTACCTGTTGGACTCTCATATACTGGCATATTTACATTGAGGGGAATGTGACTGCATGTCCATTGGTTCTATTTTTACCTTGGAACTCTCTAAATGCTTCTGCATTTAATTAACTATTCTTTTCTTCCGTTGAACGTTGTAGTGGTTGGAACTTTTCAGTTACGGCCTTGAGGAGCGAACCGGTCGTAAGCTCCCTTCTAGTTACTGCATTTAGTAATGTACTTTTACAGCTGTATTTGGGGTTATTATTTGGATGGTTTATTTTTGTCTGTGCTTTTTACTACCCATCTATAATATTGTAGCATGTTTTATGTGGCTTATAAATATAACTATTACCACTTGATTGGTAGATCGATCGTGCTACAATAGGCTCTAATACTTAGGACTGTTTTGGACTTATTTTTTTCACCAAATTCTTTAATGTGGTTTTTCTGAACTGTTTGGCTCGCGCATTGTGTTGTAATTCATTTGATATTGCATTTGGGCTACTGTTCTTGGATGAGATCATAAATGCAAGATTTAATTGTACAAATGACCATAACTATGATGCACTGTATGGTCATGTCTATTTGTAGTATGTTCAGTGACGCAATTGTTTATAATGATGGCCATCGTTTCTGAATATGTATGAATAATCCTGACTACTCTTTGCTTATTATGTTAAATATTGTTTTCATCTCCTTGTAAACCTAGATGAATGTTTTAAAATAATGTGTAGTTATTTGGATTAGCAGTTTGACTTTAGATAGGCTGGGTTAAGAGTCAAGATTCCAGTTAATTTTGATGTCTGTTTTAAATGTGATATTTGGGTTTTAATTATCTGCAGACATACACAATTTTCTCCATCTTGTCCTAGAACAAGTTGTTTACACTCTGTGATTTTAATGAGGGAAATCTATGATGGTCGATTTGTTTGCAGGATGGCACATGAATTTTGACCATAGGTTCATAGGTTAGTACTAGGCTAACTGCCCTTGTGAGCCATTTTAAGCCTAGCCATTTATCCCTTGTGAGACTCAAACCCTGTACCTTGTGTTTGTAAGGCAAACACCTTAACCATTAGGCTACCCTCCCAACCAAACAGCTTCTACAAGTCCAGAACCCAGGACCATTCACACCATACACTAAACGATTTGCCACTAAGCCATGCCAGATATAATTGCCCCTGCCAAGGCTCAAACCTAGGACCCTGTTTACTACAGTATAGTGCATTACCCCCACTAGACCACTCAGCTCTGTTATATTAGCTTTTATTGTTGATGGTGTTTGGTTTTCGTGCTAACTTTATTCCTTTTACCAGCATTGTGGGGCCACTCAAATCATTGTGTTTTGAAGTATATATGTTTTTGGGGGATGTAGCAATGTGTACAATAGAAAGTCTTTCTTATTGATGAATACCTTTTCGTGGTAAGCTTTTTTGCATGCAAGGGCTATATTGGTTCACCGTGGGTTGGATTATTAACAGAATTATTAATGTAGGTGATCCTAGCCATGCATACAAGGATTTTTTTTGGAATTTGGAATAATTTCTTAGTGCATTACTACAGGCATAATACATTTACGCATAAGCTATTATTGCCCCCCGTTACTGTATATGTTGTTTATACACTGATTTATGGTTGGTCAAGTTTGGTGGTAGCCCTAATTTGGGTATAGCTGGCAGTAAACCAAGCTTAGCCTTTAAAATATAAACCCCATTGGTGGCTATATATATGCCGTTCTTATTGACTTATTCATAGCTTGAATCAGATGTTTACTGATTTTTATTGGGGTCATTTTTGCTCCAATAGTATTAATAGTAAGGGGGTAGTAATACTGAGTTTGCTAGTGTAACTTGTATGTGTATTGGACTTCATTTGGAAATATAGTGACATATCAATACGTTATTTTATTATAGATCTCACATTTTTGATAAAGGGGCTGTATGCTGATAGGGATGATCTGGGGATTTTTGATCTTGGACCTAGTGGGAACCAGGGTGACATGGGGGATAGTAGGGTAGAGCCACACTATACTTGTTCAAAAATATTTGAACAATTAACAGAGCATGAGAATTTTGCGGACTAATGTGTGGCACCTAAGATTATTTAAAGCATACCAGACAAAAGGTATATCCCCCAGGGGACTCAGAGTCTATATCCAACCCCTTGTATCTCATCCGGATGAGGAATTGTTAGAACAGTGGGCCCAAATTCAGCAGAAAGCTGCTATGGGTTTTGTGGATACCCCGGTTCCTCATTATAATCATTTGATTGATGTGAATATTATAGAAGTAGCCTCTCTGTGTGAAGGCAGTTGACAATTTGAGGGACAGGCCTGCTATACTAATTGTTTAAACTTGCTTAGTAAAGAGTTGCTTACTTTGGAGGGGCAACTGTGGGATAGGAAGATGAAAAAATTTCAACAGGATAAGGGTGATTATGAATGGGGTAAACCTTTTGGCCCTAACAATGTTAAATTTGCTAATGTGGATAGAAAATCTTCAAAAAGAAAGAGACCTAGGTCTGTTCTGAAAAGGGACCCCTAATTCTGTGAGTGGGACTTCTGCTGAGGATTCATCCTCCATGACTGATTCTGAGACACCATATACTGTAGTGCCTCCAGCCCCAAAATGTAGGAATTCTGATAACCCTTTAGGAGCAGGGTACAGAGGGGAGGGAGAAAGCATCATGGGCATAAATAGTGTAGAGACCTTACTGAAAGTGATGACAAACAAGTAGACAACTGTACTAATGTCTTGAATATTTCTTCACAGTCATTGACACAAGCTGAAATGCAGCTTTTAAGTAAAGGACTTCCTTTGTACCAGCATTTTATGTTTCGGAGGATTCATTAGCACAAGACATTATATATATCTCTTTACTTAATTGTAGACAACTGTACTAATATCTTGAATATTTCTTCACAGTCATTGACACAAGCTGAAATGCAGTTTTTAAGTAAAGGACTTTCTTTTGTACCAGCATTTTATGTTTCAGAGGATTCATTAGCACAAGACATTATAGATATTTGTTGTTTACTTAATTTGAGACTATATTTTGATTCTGGTTCCAGTATTGTTGACTCTGATGGTTTCAGATTTCGCAAGTCTACATTCATGCCACTCATGCATCATCCAGTACATTTATTTCAACACAAGGTTCTCAAAGATCTACATTTTCAGTGACAGGAGTTTCAGATCATATCACATAATCTCTCCAGGAACGAACAACAAATCATTTGTGATTTACAATGGAATCGGGATTTGGTTATTCTACCCGCTGATAAAAGGGGGTGCAGTAGTAGTAATGGACTGGTGCAAATATGATGCTGAGGCCAAGTGATAATTGAACAATGGCAGGTATTATATGTACTTGCCCTTGGACCCCAAGATTTAAACAGGAAATTGATCAGTATCTTTTGTTGGCTAAGGATGAAGGGGATTATTTCCCAATCTATTCTGTATCATCTTACTGTCCCTGACCCCAGGTATCCGGTTTTATATCTGTTACCAAAAAGCCACAAAAATCTACAGGACCCCCCCGGGTAGACCAGTTGTTTTTGGGTATGGATCGGTTTCTGAACCTTTGTCCCAATTTCTAACTGTACATCTTCAGCCACTTCTCAAATATGTCAGAACACGTATTCAGGACACAACTGAATTCTTGCTGCTAATATCGGATATTCAACTTGATCCAGAGTGGTTGTTATGCACCCTTGATGTGTAGCGTCTCTGTATACCAATATTCCCCATTGGGTGGGTTTGTTGGCCCTTGAACCTTGGCTTAATGAAGCTGAGCTTTATCCACCCGGCTGCAGTACATTTCTTATTGGCCTTGCCGAACATGTTCTTAAGAACACCTTTTATTATCAGGGGAAATGTTTTTGGCAGGTTCAAGGTACGGCTATGGTGACGTCTTTTGCCCCCATATATGCCGACCTTTTTATTGCCTATGTGGAAGAGCAGTTAATATGACGTATCTCATAATCTTTACCTTGGGGAAATTGGTATGTGGAGACGCTACCTCGATGATTGCTGGATGATTTGGAAAGCTGATGAGGGATACCTGTATGAATTTATGGAATACATCAATGGTAATAAGTGGGGGATCCAGTTTGCTGTCAGTTATGTTCATCAAATCACTTTCTTGGATGTTTTCATCACAAGGAATTTAGATCATACACTGGATACCCAGGTTTTCCGCAAGTTTCCACAGTACAACTCATTATTACATACCTCCAGCTTTCACCCACCCCATGTTACACATATTCCAAAATCATAGTTTTTGAGAATTAGACGTATTTGCCCCCACCCTCAGAAATATAAAAGCTATAAGTTGGACCTTAATAACAAGTTCAAATCCCATGGGTATAAAACCGGTATGATACTTTCAGCCAGCAACTTTGCACCTTCTATTAATACGAATGATGATCTGACATATAAGGATAAATAACAATCAGGATCATCTGAACTTAGATTGGTTACCACGTACGGACATAATACCAATGTTTTATTGGACATAGTGAATAAACATTGGAATATATTGTTAGCGGATGACAGATTATCTGCATTCCTAAAAGATAAATGTCAATTCTCTTATCATAGGGGTAAAACCATGGGTTCCTATTTCAACCATTATAAACGAGGGATTACTTTGGGAGAACCATTACAAACTGCTTTAACTGGGGATTTGTTTTCCATGTGGTCATTGTGTACACTGTGTTAGGGTGGCTAAAATCCAAACAGTTCACTAGCAAAAATACGGGGTTGGTTTTTAATATCAGGTTTTTGGCCAACTGCAAAACCGATTGGGTTATTTACTTAG
Source organism: Protopterus annectens (assembly GCF_019279795.1). Classification (NCBI taxonomy): domain Eukaryota; kingdom Metazoa; phylum Chordata; order Ceratodontiformes; family Protopteridae; genus Protopterus; species Protopterus annectens. Next base: position 849,425,714 of record NC_056731.1, read on the forward strand.
CTTACCTGTACGTGTTCTTTTTATATAGGACAGACCTCACGTCCTGTTAGAATTAGAATATCTGAACCATTTAAGTGATGTTAGACTAAAGGAAACCCAGCAATGGATTATATAAACACTCCTTGACCCATTCTACTGCATCTTTCAGGTTTACCATTATTGACAGAATAAGTGGGAACAGGGCTAATAAAACTGGTTGGCATGATATTCTTAATAAAAAAAGAAAAGTGGATTATCAAGCTGGGAGGATTACCCCCCCCCCCCTGGTCTTAATGAACATTTATGACCAACCAATCATGGGGATTCTTTTTGTATCACGTTTTGATTATTAAGCATAAAAAGGCTTGTTTTTGTGATTTAATTTTACACTGAGGAAGGCTTAATAACTGGGCCAAAACCAGTCTGTTTTGCCTAAATAGGCTCTAATAAATTATATTTGTTCATATACACGTTTTGCCTTTGAGTGCTGGCCTGTGTGTGTTTCTTGGACTTGTACACAGGTCAGCCATATTTTTATCAATGATAGTAAGAGATGTGGATAGCAGTTAAAGTTTAAGGATTTTATCTGGGAGGGGAAGAGGGCAAGAGTTAAGTGGGGTAAGTTGATCCTTCCAATAGAACAAGGTGGTTTGGGATTACCTGATTTGAAGGGGTATTTCAGAGCTGCATAGTTTAGGCTCCTATACATAGTACAAAGCAGAAAGCTATAATTCAAAGTGGGAAGGGGTGATGATGAAATGGTGGGAGGAAGGGGGGGCTCAAGAAATAAGAGACTGGGAATTTGGATGCAGATCCTGAAGGAGAATAACAGTCTTGCAGATGATTGTATTCATAAAGTAGTAGAAAGCATTTTTAAGAACTTGGCCAACAGGGGAATGGAGGCAGGAGATTCTGACAATAGGGATGACTGCAGTTTAGGGGTGCAGTGAATAGGCAAAGGGGACTGGAATTTACTGGAGAAAACTGGCAAAGGAACCAAGGTATTGGGACCAAATATAGAAGGAAAAGATAACAGAATTGGAAGAGGCAAAGAACATGTTTGGACTGTAGGCTAGAGATTGCCTTCCCTACCAAGGATTGATATTGAGTATAGGCAAAGAGAAAGGACTAGGGGGATTCTAAGTGAAAGATCAGCACAGGTAGAGTTTGTAGTAGAATCCAGAACAGAAACTGCTGTTAAAAAATAATTTAGGACATATAAAAATATTGCATGATACCGAGAGGAATCAATCAGAGGAAGTTATAAAGGATTGGGAAGAGAGTGGATAAGCACTTCACAAAGAAAGAATGGGAGGGTTATATGTATGACTCCCAAATATGTAATGAAATTTAGAGCATTTAGGATTTGAAAGCATTTGCATTGGTATTTGTAATATACCCCAAGCAGGCTCCAAATAATTTTTCCTCTGGTAGACTTCAAATGTTGGAGATGTGATGGGGAAGAAAGAGGTAACTGGTAACATATTATCTGAAGTAGTTAACTTCATTTTATCTGCAACCTGTGGGTATACAGATCCGTATTGGCAACTTTTTTTTAGCATCTGCTCCAAGCTCCTCCCCTTACCCATAATGCCCTACTATCCCCCCCCCCCAGATCTCATTTGCCGCGCCAGTAGTGTGCATCGTGGTCTCCTTTGCTCTGAGCTCAGGGATACTAAGCAGAAATTATTTGCTGATATCTAGGGGTGCTTGAGTAGGATTTCCCTTCCTCCCCTTCTGCAGTATCGCGTTTGGTCATTGGTGTGTAAAAAAAAAAAAAAAAGTTTTTTGTATAGAGTAGTAGTTGGGCCTGCCCTTCCCCTACCTGTGTGTGTGTGTGTGTGTGTGTGGTTTTTGAAAGGTAGTGCTTGTACTTTGGAGTGCAGGACTATGGATGACCAGCCAAAGCCTGTGTTAAAAAAATGTACAGTGTGGCCATAAGCTTTCCCCGGCTAATGGTCTCACACTGTGTGTGATATGCTTAGGAGTGGCACATTTGTCCACTCAATGTGCTGTCTGTTCAGGTTTCAACCCTAGGGCCCTTAGGGATCGTAAGGCCAAGCTAGTTGCCAAAGGCCTTCTCCCTGCTGCCATGCTGGAATCTGCCTCGGCCTCTGTCGCTAGTGTACCATCTTCCACCCAGACAGGGACTCACCCTCCCTCTTCGTCTGGTGATGGGTCTTCAAAGGACAGATCTTTAGTCAGCAAGTCTGACAAAGATAAGGAAAAAGAGAGGGAAAAGGAAAGGCGCAGAAAAGAAAGGGAGAAAAAGGACAGACATCATAAGAGGTCCCCAGACAAGAGAGCTCTTTCTCAGCCCCCCATCTAAGACCATGAGGCCTGTTTCTCCACGGCTCCGGTCCCCTCGTTTCTCAGCGGAGCCGTTGGAACATTCGGACCCGAGGCCGCCCTCCCCACTGCGCAGACCAGCCAGATCCGAGTCGGTGGCCTCTTCGAGGTCGACTCGGAGCCTATTAGACATGGATATGGGATGATGCGGAGATTTATTCGGACCCAAATTCAGATGGGAGTCTTGCCAGGTCCCTCTCCCTCTGGAGGGGCAACCTTCATGCCTCTTTTCCACCCCATCTCTCTTTCCCCGATTCATGCTTTGGCTTCGGGGCTCTTGGATCCGAGGTTTTTTGGAGCTGGTAGCTCAGCGCCGACGGTTCCTCCAACCTTGACTCCTGCTGTTACCTTGAGTTCCTTGGATCCGACTTGTTCGGATCCGAGTGACTCTCAGAGCTGCAGACAGGGAGTCTGACCCGGGGGAATGCATTCTTCGGCTCTGATCTTTTCGGATCCGATCCATTCCCTCGGACCTCAGGCTGCCCTGTCTTTGGCTCCGGTCCCCACTTCGGATCCGGGGAGGACTTCTCCCTTGGCCTTTGAAGTGGTGGAGAGGGTTCTGTCCCATGGATTGAGACTCCAGCCCATCCCTTCTGATACCACCCAGGCCCCCCTGGATTTGGCGACGACTCCCTTCATCCCGTCTCAGGGACAGCCCATGCCAGAGGATCCCCAAGGTCATTTTCCCCAAGGAAACCCCTGCGGCTCTCAGATCCCCTTCTGAAAGTCCCACTGAAGAGGATCACCGTAAGCGCAAGTGCAAAAGGAGGCACTTGGACTCCCCCGAGTCCCTCACTACTGACACCGACTTAGATGAAGGAGAAGGTTCCTCCAGGTCACCTCCCGAAGACGTCTCCTTCGGAGAAATTATGGAGATCCTCCACTATAGGGGAGGTTGGTCAGCCCCAAAACCTTCTGGGGATGAGTCTGTGTTCCTGGAGGCCTTTGGCACAGGCCCATCTACTTCCTAGGTGTCCCCACCAGCAGACCCTTTGGTGGACTTCATCACCACAAGGGCATGGAAGGAGTCCGACACCGTAGAACCCATCCCTAAACGCCCTGACAAGGTTTTATCTCCCCCTTCTGACAGACAACCCTGGTCGAAAAGGAGTCCCAGTTGATGTTATGTTGGTCGCAGCGGCCACAAAGAAGGAACTAGCACAGGAAGAGTTCCTTAGTCCACCCTCCAGACAAGGAGTCCAGGTCGGTGGATAGGTTTGGGAAGCACGTATACTCCAGTGACTTTCTATCCATGCTCTGCGTTATTTGGTACATGTGATTTGGCTTCTGCAAGACCTTGCTTCGGAATTTGCTGAGTTGCCCCCAGAGTCTTTATCGCCGCAGGACAGACGGCTGTTCTCAGCGAAAATGTCTACTCTGAAGTCAGTCTCAAGCACATCTATGCGGCTACTTTTCCATGCCACGGAAGGAGCAGCTAGGGCGGCTGGGACAGGCATAGCCATGAGGCGTCATGCCTGGCTCAGATTGTGTCAGTTCGCGGACTCTTTCAAGGCGTCGTTTATCAACGCTCCCTACGACGGTTCTTCCCTCTTTGGAAAGACAGTACGTGACACACTTGTCCAGAGCAAAAAGGACGGGAAGACTTTGTCTGCCATCAGAGTCCACTTCTCTAACCCTCAGCGGTCCTTCTCTAGGAATCAGAGGGCAGAAGAAGATGTGGTTCCGAAAAGCTCAGTTTTCCCAGGATTCTCAGGACAGCTATTCCCCCAGAGGCAGAGGGGGACAGGATCGACGCCGACCCAGAGGTAGAGGGGGGGTCCAGGGAATTTCTGGTCTAGGGAACCCTTCTCTGATAGACCCGGTTAGCAGCCCTGAGGGGTTTGCCCCGACTGTCCTACTCTGGAGGCAGTCTGGAGACTATTGTCCTTACACCCAGCGGCATGGGAGTCCATTACGACAGATCGCTGAGTTCTTCAGATATCCAGAGGTTACTCTTTTCCTTTCGTTACCCCTCCAAATATTACAAAACACCTCCCGGATGTTCCACACGCTCACAAGGAGGCCGCAGCTCTAGAGGTTTTAAAGCGGCTTCTCAAACAAGCCATCGAAAAGGTCCCCCCCCATCAGTCCGGATTAGGCGTCTACTCAAGGTTCTTTTTGGTGCCAAAAAAGACGGGGGACCTCAGACCCATTCTAGACCTGTCAACATTAAACCTGTCGGTAGCCAAACAGAAATTCCGGATGGTCACCATACAGTCCATTCTACCTGATCTCCGAGAGTGTGACTAGATGTGCTCGTTAGACCTTCAGGATGCTTACTACCACATCAAAATACACAGAAGCTCCAGGAGGTTTCTGCGCTTCCCGCTGGGAGTCAGTCATTTTCAGTTCAGAGCCCTACCCTTTGGTCTCACCACAGCCCCCAGGGTGTTCACCAAGGTAATGGCAGTTGTAGCGGCTCACGTGAGGCTTCAGGGTATTCAGGTGTTTCCATACCTGGATGACTGGCTCTTCCCAGCGCCCAACAAGCATCACTTGTGTCTGGCCCGAGATTATTTCATTCGGTTAGCAGACCTACTGGGAATTAGTCAATGTTCACAAATTCCATTTGCAACCAGTACAAGTTCTAGACTTCATTGGGGCACGGTTAGACACTTTGCAGATGAAGGTATTCCTAACTCCAGACAGGATTCTACATCTCAGGTGCCACATAGCTCAGATAGTGAACTCCAAGTCTTCAAAGGCGAGCGAGGTTCTCTGGGTTCCATGGCTGCTGCCATATCTATTCTCCCTTATGCGCACCTTCACATGCAGTTTCTTCAATGGACTCTGGCTGTTCAGTGGTCTTGGCTAGACTTGCCCATGGAATTTACGATAAAGATCAGTCACGTCTTCAGGACACCTCTTCTTTGGTGGTTAACTTCACAGGAGATATCAAAAGGACGCCCCTTTGCATCACCCCCAGTCCAAACCATAGTGACCATGGGCGCCGCCCAACTCTGGTAGGGGGACACTTGTCCGGGAAGGACAGTCCAAGGCACATGGTCCCAGACAGAGACCAATTTGCACATAAATGTTCTAGAGATGAGGGCAGCGCTTTTAGCGTTGGAAGCCTTTCACATAGTCCTCCCTCTCTGATTGATTGCAATTCATTCAGACAACATGTCGGTCGTCTGGTATATCAACAACCAGGGGGGAACCAGATCCTACCCTCTGTCACGAGGCCATGAGAGCGTGGGAATGGGCAATTTCCACCGGTTGTTTTCTGATAGCAATACACATCCCGGGGCGCTCCAACATTTTAGCGGACAGATTGGGTCGGGCCATTCTGATGCCTTACGAGTGGTCTCTGAAATAGTCAGTAGCGGAGGAGATTTTCCTTGCATGGGGTTAGCCTTGCTGCAATCTCTTTGCATCTCCTTCCAACACGAAGTGCAGTGAGTTCTTTGCTCTGATTCCCTCGCCAGGGGAAGTCCCCAGAGACGCTCTAGTCCATGCTTGGCCCCCCGGGCTTCTGTATGCTTATCCACCTTTACCTCTCATTCCGAAGTTTCTTCAGAAAGCTTGCTGACTACGGTGCAAAGTGATCCTCATTGTCCCGTTCTGGCCTCGTCGGGTTTGGTTCCCATTCCTTTGGTCTCATCTCTTAGCTCCCCCATGGGTTCTGGATCCCTGCCCGGATCTAATTTTTTATCCGTTCGGGGACACGTCCGCCTGATCTGGGCAGCAAGCTAACAGCTTGGTTGCTCCAGTTCCGTTAATTGCCAGGACAACCCGGTCTTTCATCCCAGGTAAAATCCATTCTGGTGGCCTCTCTTAAAGACTCCACTAGGAAACTTTATTGCAGTAAATGGAAGCGCTTGGGTCTCTCAGAGAAAAATAGATTGCCTCGGTTCCAGCGGTGTTGGACTTCCTGTCTGGTACCTTTCAGCAAGGAGCTAGTTCCTCCACAGTGAAAGTACAATTGGCAAATATGAAGCAGCAAGCAAAACCAAATAAAAGAACGTTTCCAGGCAGCTCAGCAGAGAAATGAACGTAGTGATGCGATTTGATAAATTTCTTTTATTCCACAACAAAGAATGGTGAATAAAATTGAATTTTCAAGCAGGTTCAAATGAAGCTAAAATTCAGACAAATTCAGAATCAAACGTAAAACACAAGCGCTTTCGCTCGGAATGTTCCGAGCTTTCTCAAGTGAATCAATTAATTGCTTACAATCACTACTTAAATACACATGGGGAGTGGGTTAATTAATTTCCATTTAGAGCATTAAAGTAACAATTACTATTTACATAAAAACTACTAAGATTCAATTAAATTAAATAAATAGATAAATATTCATCTGCAATCCAAATATTGGATGCTACATTGTGTTAAAAGTTGTTCAATCATCAAGCTTACGTGTTTTATGTATAATTTAAAAAAATAATAAATTAAAAACCAGGTAGTTCAAGGCTAAGCCTCTCATTCACTTTTTTACAAAATGATCTATAATCAATATGTTTAAAACTGCTGTCATCTTTCCCAAATGTCAATTCTTTTAAAAACTGAAAGGTACTCTAAAAAATTGAAAGGTACTCTAAAAAATGCAAGTACAGACAGAGGGAAATGGGGAATTTAACCAAAAAATAAAAAATGCAAAACTGAAAATAAATAAAATGAAAAATCTCCAGTAAAACAGAGTCATAGCCTGGCCCTTCTTAATCTTAACACCGAACTAATACTTATGGTGTCATTTAGTCCAGGTGGCTTACCTGCATCCAGCCTCAATTGCCACACGAGCTCCCTGTATTCCAAGGTGGCCTCCCAGTCCCCTCCCCTAGCATCAGGGGTGACCTGCTCAAGAACTGTGAACTTCAACTTGAAATTAGGGCAGCTGAGGGAATGCTTATAAAAAGCATTATTTTCTTTTTTCTTTTCTATATCATAAAAGTGCTCATAAAGCCTCTTTCTAAATTCCCTTTCAGTTTTACCTACATAAAAACTTGAGCAGGTCATACATAGACCTAAATAAACTACCCCCTTGGTACCACAAGAAAAAGAACCGTGTGGTTGAATATAAAATTTTCTTGATTTGAGGTATAAATTAGGTTCATTCAGAACTGCGTGGCACTGACTGCAGGCTCCGCATTTGTGAGTCCCTCTACGTAGTTGTTGCCTGTTCCCATATGTCTGTGGTCTCTTCTCAAACAATTCTTTGAGATTAATACCTCTCTTCCTGATGAATTTTGGCTTGGAGGGGAGGTTGTGCTTAAGATCCTCATGGGATGTAAGAATTGACCAATATTTTAAAATCACATTTTCTATTTCAAAGGCATTGCTGGAATATGTGTAAATAAAATTATTGCCTGGTTGGTTCACGTTAGGTACCAAGGGTGGAACTAAATTGGTTAAACCTTTACCAAGCAGCGGTATATAGGAAGAATCCCTTAACGCCCATACTTCCACTGTTAAAGTTGTCAGTAGGTCCAAGGGATATCCACGTTTAAGGAACTTAGAATGTAGCGTTGTGATTTCTTTGTTGAAATCTTCAAGCTTACTGCACATCCTGGAGGCCCTAATTATAACTGTCCCTTAACTATTCCTTTTTTCTGGTAGAAGAGATGTAGACTGTTGTAGTGCAGTAAGGAGTTAGAGAAAGTGGGCTTTCGAAAGATCTTAGATTGAAACCCACCAGTTGTCTGGTCCTTGTAAATAGTGACATCCAGATAGTGAAGCTCTGTACTACTGACCGAGTGTGTGAACCAAAGAAATTGGGTTGTGGTGTTTATATAATTCAAAAATGCAACTAATTCATTCTCGGTACCTCCCCAAAGGATACAGATGTCATCTAAATACCTGTGATAGTAGACCAGGTGGTGTTCCCAGGATGGTGTAAAAATGTGTGCGTGCTCCCATCTGTGAAGGACCACGTTGGCATAGAGAGTGGCACAGGAAGCTCCCATAGCCACCCCTCTGCATTGTTTGAAAAGTTCCCAGTTGAAAAACACGAAGTTGTTCTCAAGTACTACCCTCATCAGGTCCACCACTAGATTGGTTAAATTTTTACCTAAATTGGTCTCCATGTTGAAAAAGTCCCCAAACCAATCAAGACTCGTGTCATGGGGGATGCTGGGGAACAGGTCCTTGATGTCAATGGTGACCATTAACAACTCTGGTGAACATTTATCCAGTGGGATAGTTTTGAGAAACTCCCATGAATCTTTACATACATGATCCAACAGGGGGACAAATTGTTTTGTGATGTAATCAATAAATTTCCCTAGCGGCTCAGTTATACTTCCTGCACCTGCTACTATAGGTTTAAAAGCAAGGGGGTCTATCCCTTTATGGATTTTAGGGATGCCAAATAATACGGGGATCCTAGGTTTGTTAACATAAAGGTAATTATAAAGCCTTTCATTTATGGCACCCTGCAATAGACAGTCGGAAAGTAAATATTTTATTTTTGAAACCGCAATGTTGTATTCATTGCGTGAAATCAGTGTACTGCTCTTCATCCTGCAACAAATGGTGTATGTGAGCCTCATAGTTAGAATCCTACATTAACACAACGCCCCCACCCTTGTCAGGTTTCATGATCCTTATACCTTCCTTTCACAACTGCTTAATGAATTCAAATTCTTCAGTGCTAATATTACCATGAATTGGGCTGGATTCTTTAACAGGAAGCTTACGGAGATCATGCTCAACAAAGTCTTCAAACAACTTAACAACCGGATGCATGGGTGGGTTTAAGGTGCTTGTTCTGGTGAGCCCACGATTGTTGCATGGTTTACCCTTAAATAAATGCATCAAGTTCAAACCTCTGGTAAAAAGTTTGAGCTCAACCAACATAGATGGTAAATCCCAACTTTTACTGGGAACAAAATGAAGCCCTCGAGTAAAAACCTCAAATGCAGTGTTATCCACACCAAAATCTGTGTAATTATATATAGTGTAATCATTCCTTGTAGATATAACACAATTTCCTTCTTTTGTTTGTGTAATGTTGTTGTTAGAGTCAGGGTTTATGAAAACAGCTGAGTTTGGGTCAATTATTGTGTCCCCTAGTAGTACTGGGTTGGGAATTAGTGCTGTTTGTTGCTCCAAGCACTGGGTGGTTTTTGGTGCTTCTGCCCCCATGCCCCGGTCCTCCCGAGGTACTGGTGAAAATCCTGGTTAGGAAATTTTCTCCCTTTCCCCGCAAGCCTTTCACTTCTGCGGGGGGGGGGGGGGGGAGTCATCCATCTCATTAGGGAAGACCTCGTCCCTCACATTGCTGGTGATGTTTTCTTGCCCAAACTCACCCTTGGCTTTGTTAAAAGAGGGATAGGCTAAGCCTTCCCTGTATTCCATTAAATCCCTTTCTAGCTTTCGCATTTTTCTATTTATTACCTTCCCACAAAATTGATCTACATCGTTGAAAACTTTTTCATAATCATGCCTGATCATTGGGAAAACATTGTCAACAGTAACTGCTTCATTCAAAACATTTAATTCATCTAACAGAGTTTTGGCTTTTGCCTCGTATTCACCAATCATTAACTGTAACATCTCAATTCCAGCCCTGTCGAAAATCTTACAGAGCTTTTTATAATATACAGTCCCAAATTTAACGTTATTGGGAAATTTGTAAAAGCACAACACTTTGGGTATGCGCTTAACATTAACACATTCCCTAAGGTAGTCTATTTCTAGTTGGTTGTTCCTAAAAGAGTACAACTTTTTCTTAAATTCATCAAAATCAGTTTCTACCTTAGAAGCAGTGCTTTGAGAAAAAGTACCTTTATGAAAAACAAATTGCTGGTCCGCCCAGCTGGAAAAGTTAGTCTTTCTGCTTATCCTTAGAGATTCCTCTTCGCGTAGAGTGCTCGTTTCGACCATTGTTAGAAGCGTTCTACACTTCAAAGCTGGTTGGAATGATAAATGTAGTAGGTTGTACTCCGTTGTGCCCTTCCGCATTTAGAGATGGAGCTTTACCTCTCTGAAGAACGAACTGTTGCTGGTTTCCTGCAGGAAGGTGGTCGTCCCCGTTAGTCCCTTTCAGAAGACCTTTCAATTCTGTTAACGTCGCCAAAACCTGATTAAATTCAGTTCGCGTTACCGGAAGTTCGTTGGTGGTGTCTTTCAGTAATCCCGGGGTGATCTCCGTGTTAAAAACCTCCGCTTCAGGAGCCATGGAAAGGGTGATAAAACCAACAAATATGAAGCAGCAAGCAAAACCAAATAAAAGAACGTTTCCAGGCAGCTCAGCAGAGAAATGAACGTAGTGATGCGATTTGATAAATTTCTTTTATTCCACAACAAAGAATGGTGAATAAAATTGAATTTTCAAGCAGGTTCAAATGAAGCTAAAATTCAGACAAATTCAGAATCAAACGTAAAACACAAGCGCTTTCGCTCGGAATGTTCCGAGCTTTCTCAAGTGAATCAATTAATTGCTTACAATCACTACTTAAATACACATGGGGAATGGGTTAATTTCCATTTAGAGCATTAAAGTAACAATTACTATTTACATAAAAACTACTTCTAAGATTCAATTAAATTAAATAAATAAATATTCATCTGCGATCAAAATATTGGATGCTACATTGTAGCTACACTGAAATAGTCAGTAGCTGAGGAGATTTTCCTTGCATGGGGTTAGCCTTGCTGCAATCTCTTTGCATCTCCTTCCAACACGAAGTGCAGTGAGTTCTTTGCTCTGATTCCCTCGCCAGGGGAAGTCCCCAGAGACGCTCTAGTTCATGCTTGGCCCCCCGGGCTTCTGTATGCTTATCCACCTCTACCTCTCATTCCGAAGTTTCTTCAGAAAGCTTGCTGACTACGGTGCAAAGTGATCCTCATTGTCCCATTCTGGCCTCGTCTGGTTTGGTTCCCATTCCTTTGGTCTCATCTCTTAGCTCCCCCATGGGTTCTGGATCCCTGCCCGGATCTTATTTTCCATCCGTCCGGGGACACGTCCGCCTGATCTGGGCAGCAAGCTAACAGCTTGGTTGCTCCAGTTCCGTTAATTGCCAGGACAACCCGGTCTTTCATCCCAGGTAAAATCCATTCTGGTGGCCTCTCTTAAAGACTCCACTAGGAAACTTTATTGCAGTAAATGGAAGCGCTTGGGTCTCTCGGAGAAAAATAGATCGCCTCGGTTCCAGCTGTGTTGGACTTCCTGTCTGGTACCTTTCAGCAAGGAGCTAGTTCCTCCACAGTGAAAGTACAATTGGCAGCCATTTCCAGTTTTCACGTTGGTGAAGACAATATGGCCTTAGCCTCCTCTAGGCTGTGTAAGGCTTTTCTTAAAGGTACTTTTCTGTTACAGCCCCTGTCAAGGATTCTGTACCTCCTTAGGAACTTACTTTTGTTTTACAGGCACTGGTGGCTCCTCCTTTCAAACCTGCAGCTTCAGTGGACTTAAAATTTTTGTCCTGGAAGACAGCTTTCCTAGTCGCCATCACATCGGCTTGGAGAGTTTCTGCGCTTCAAGCTCTGTCTGCCATGTCTTCATATTTGGTCTTCCATAAGGTTAGGGTCTCCCTCCGTACTAACCCTTCCTTCTTACCTAAAGTGGCATCTGAAGCAAACATAAACCAGTCCATTAATCTGCCCGTTTTCTTTCCCAACTTCCAAAATAAAGGTGAATACAAACTCCATTTGTTAGATGTTCATAGACAACTTTGTTTTTATCTTCATAGAACGAAGTCTTTCCACAAGACTGACCAATTGTTTGTTTCCTTTTCCAAAGCGTTTATGGGAAAAGCTATTTCTAAGGTTTCTTTAGCCAGGTGGATCACTCTTTGCATTTCACATGCCTACAAAGCAAAAGGTTTATGTCCTCCTGGTATAGTTAAGGCTCACTCTACCAGGTCCATGGTGACTTCTACTGCTTTTTGGTCCAGGGTACCTTTGGACGATATTTGTTCAGCAGCGACATGGGCCAATTCACATACCTTCATTTCCCATTACAAATTGGATCTGATTTCGAGGGGTAGAGCATCCTTTGGCTCTGTGGTACTCTGGAATATCCTTCCATAAAGGCCTCCCAGGATCGGAGTAGCTGGGAACTCTGTCCCACAGGTTGCAGATAAAATTAAGTTAACTACTTCAGATAAAGAAGTTATGTAGTCACCATAGCGATCCATCTGAGTAGTTATACTTCATTTTTCTGCAGCATTCCCTCCACTCCGTCCCCCGGACCTTATCCTGTTTTCAGGTTTGGTTTATTGGGTTGAGTTGCATATATATTGTTAGTTGCAGCAAACTCGATCTGAGGGAAGATAGGAGATGGTAGGGCATTATGGATAAGGGGAGGAGCTCGGAGCTTGGAGCAGATGCTAGAAAAAAAGTTGCCGGCTCGGATCCGATATGGATCCGTATACACACAGGTTGTAGAAAAATGAAGTATAACTACTCGGAACGTTATGGTGAGTACATAACTTCTGTTTTGGGAGTATAATGAGACTTTAAATACTCACTAGAAACTAGTTTGTCAGAAATACCAAGTGAGCAAATTGGAGTTTAGGGTTTTTTTTTTTTTTTTTGGAGCTGTGATGCAGAATTGTAGTTGCCTAGATACTGTAAGACATTGCTGAGTTTAATTTTGGTGGCTACAAAAACAAGCAATTACCAGAAAATGAAAATCAATGCCAGTGTACTGGAAGTAGTGAATATAGTAATGGAGGTAAAAGAACTTGAAGTGGAATCTGTAGAAAAGGATAGGAGAAAATTACATAGAAAAAGTGGTAATTGTGGGAACAGAACATGCAGAATAATGTTTGGAGGAGGAATGAGGTTTAAGGGAAAGCAAAAACTGATTGTCAAATGGCAATGACTGTAAAGAAGATTATATGATGTATGTTTGACATGTCAGTATGGTTTGTTTTCATTTATATAAATGCCTATGTCATAGGTGATGATTCTCTAAAGACATTTCTTGTTTAAAAATGGTCAAAAATCTTCCTTGCTTCCTTCCAACAGGAATATTATAGAGGGAGTTTGGCATAATGGCTAAGATATTTGTCTTACAGATACAAGGTGCAGGGTTTAACTCTCACATGGATTAATAGGCTAGGCATAAAATGGCCCACAAGGGCAGTTAGCCTAGTACTAGTATTTGAACCTATGAAGGATCCCTTCTAGATTTCTCCCTGCAAAAGGCATTCCTAAGTCAGGTGAAAGTGGACTTGTATCAGGAAATTTTACTGAACTTGGCCAAACAGTTTGAATTCAGCCAGGGAATTTCTCAGGATCCTAGCGTTCATGACTTTTTTGATTCTTATGATTCCTCTGGTTCCTTTGGCCAGACTGCATACTTAGCTCAGATTATATAGAGGTACGTTGCCATGATTGTAGTGCGCAGGGTCCTGGGCTCAAGACATGGTAGTGATTATTTCAAACATGAGAAAAATACAGTGGTTTCTCCAAACCACGTGGACCCAAAGCACACATCCCCTGGAGTTTCAGATTATAATTTTAGGCTTTTTAAAGAGAGAACTGGCGTGGTAGTAGAAACAAATCCAGACCTGTTTTCCAGCCCCAGTTCAGTCTGTAACAACAGATGCATCAGATTGTACATGAGGTGCTGTTTCAATGGAGGTAAAAATGTAAGACCTTTGGAACACTGTAGAGAGGCAAAACACCAACTTGAAAGAGATGGCTGTGATCTGTGCTGTAGATTTCATCATTTATGGTTGCCTGAACCTTTATAGGTGATAACAGTGTTACAGTGATGTGGTGAATAAATAAGCAAAGGGTCACCAGGTCAGACAGTCTTTGCAAGGTGGCTTTGGTGGCTTGGAATATCGCTGTAAAGCATGTTTTACACTCAAGTTGTGCTCCATCCTGTCAGTGAAAATCTCTGCAGCAGACTAGCTGAGAAGGCCTCTGTTAGACCCTCACAAATGGAAATTTAACAGGGAGGTCTTTCAAGAAATTCCCCAATTATGGGTAACACCAAGTAGATCTGTTTTCTCCTTTCCAGACAGACAACTAAGCAGATTCTGTTCACTTCTTTCAGCCAGGCCTGGAAATGAGATGCCTTTTCATTCTCTTGGACATGGATGTTCCACTTTGCCTTTCTGCTAATATCTAGGGTAAGAATTCAGAAGGACTGTCCAAAGATCATTGTGGTGACTCCATTCTGTCCCAGGCAACAGTGGTTTTCCATTTTTTTTCCAAACACCTTCATTGAATTATCACTTGACATAGGCAAAGTTATATTCATATAAAAGTAATCGAACTATATTAACATAACATTGGAGTTCTCCCTTCTTATGGAGTTGGCTTGACATTTACCATTAGCTGCTTCACTCTCGCAAGACAAAGTTTGAGACACCCCAACCTGAAGCTTCTACACTTTACTGCCTGGATGGTTCAGTTTTAATTCCTTTTAGACACCTCCTTACCTGCTGCATTTTTGCCGAGAAAAGGTAAGAAAACTGTTACTAAAAAAATCTTGTATAGCAAGTGGAAGAGGTTTTTTTTAGCTAGTGCCTAGCCAATACCTAAGGATCCTGTTTGGGATTATTTATTACTGGTTCTGAAATATTTGTGTTACTATCTTCTAACTTCTTATTCCTTGATCAAGGTTCATCTTTTGGGCCACTTCAGCATGTCTGCCCATGAGTCCTCCTCCTTTGTCTCAGACTTCAGTGTGGCAGCTTTTGAGGGGGGTATTATATATTATACCACATAGAAAACAGGTGCTGCATTCTTAGGATCTTAACTTTGAGGTGGAAATTTTAGCCTAGTCTCCCTTTGAACTTGCTGATTTTACAGTTCGGAATTTGGAAGACTGTTGCCCATTGATCTGACATCTGCAAGAAGAGTATCCAAGTTGCAGGCTCTCATAATAGGTGAAACCTACTTAATTTATCATAGAGGCTTCTATACATACAAATCCCACATTTATGCCAAACGTAGTGTCAGATTTGGCTTTGAATTAAGCCATCAGTGTCCCTGTATTTTAACCTGAACCAAAAAAAAAAAAAAATCAGGGAGAAATGATTCTGCATACATTGGATGTGCACAGGCAACTCTGATCTTGACAACACTTAGTCCTGTAGGAAGGCTGATCAACTGTTTATTTCCTATCTGGGATGAAAAAGGGTCAGTTATTGTCTAAATAGACTATTTCCAATTGGCGCGCTCATGATATTGCCTTTTGCTATTCCCACCATGGCAGATCTGTTCCAGGCAGTATCGAAGCACATTCAACTGAGCTCTTGTCTTGGATGACATGTAGTCTTAATTTTTTTAGATGAACAAAGCTTCGCAGTACTGGAGCTTTTGCAGCTCTATCTGAGATAGTCCCCCATCACCACCTTTAGGGGGAGGTTGAGTAGCACTTGGTCTCTGTTCACTATTTGGTATGGGTCTGGAGAGCATAATCTCCAAGCTACATGGTCTTCCCCTCTCATGAAGCCACTTTTGCTGCTGATGTCACAAAAGCCTGGAAGCCATGCCCCTATCTAATTTCTGCATTCCAAGAGGTCTGATGCTTGATATTGTCCCCTGGCATATTAGAAAGCAACTTTTTCCCATCTTACCCTAAAGATTACTTCTCAGTGGCCATGTGAGGGGGGTCGGAATTCACCTAGCCCGCACTTCTCTCCAGAGCAGCTAATAGACATCCTGATGCCTATGTAACCTGTCTAAACCACAAAGGCCACCTTAATGTAATCTAGGAAGCAGCTACCCTCAGCAAACTCACAAGTCCACATCATAAATAGTATGCACCATGAAACATCTGAGTTGCACTCTCAGTTCAAAAGCCTATAAGACAAGCCTCCACACAATCCCAATATCTTATACATAGGTGACTGCACAGTGTGAGACACTGATGCATGACTTACCTAGCTGTGCAGACTGTCACAGTCAGTTGCTCATCAGGCACCAGGATTCAACACATAACACAAGCATTCAAATCCTTGCACCACAAGTACACACACAACACTCCCTGGTCTGTATAAAGAGAAACATGATGGAGCTCTTGGAATGTGTGTCTGAGGCTGCTATGGAACCCATCCTTGAGCAATGTTCTGTCATCACCAAGAATAATGCCACAATACAAAGAAACCATTAATTTTAACAATTGGCTTAGCTTTTGGTGTCATTCAAAGTGGTGCATTATATAACCGCCTGGGAACAGATGGTAGGCGGTCCCTACTGTTTTGACAAGGATGGGCCTGTATGTCTTCTCCTAAGATTTTCATGTATTAGCTGAATCCTTGTCCAATCCCATGTAGACCTACTTCAGGACTATTGAAAGCACTCCATTAGTACAGTGTTTCAGTGCCGTTCACGTTTACCACATTATTCAAAGGAACTGTATCTTCAACTACCCCTTCATAAACTAGGAGATTTATACATTTTAAACATGTATGCACAGAAATTTCTAGATTTCATCATTGCAAACTCACTGGACCTGTTAATCTACAGGCCTGCTGGGGTGATGAAATCCTGAACATTGCCTTTACCAGTATGGACCAGCTTTGCTCCCCTGCCGTTGTAACATACGTCTTAGTTAAATCCTACCACAAGTCAGTCACATTCACCATAAGACTGAAGCCTCAGGCATCTTCTAATACCTCTGCATTCAGAGTTTATGTAAAGGTTAAGCTATTAAAACTACATGATGTGGCTAAATTCAAAAGCTACTTCATCTCAAGCACACTAAGGGTCTTCTGCAAGTGTTTGAATGCTGTTTGCCTGCAACACACTTGCTCAGTGCCACCTGCTTATAAAGGTAAGTGCTCTAACACCCACTAATTTGATCTCCCATAACTACCTGTCCCTCCCACACACTATCTTACAAAACTTTAGAGCCCAAACAGAATCCTAACTCAAATGCAAAACACCCTTCCTGCTCCCCGACTCTCAAATACCCTTCCAGCTCCCTCACTATGGCTGTAGCACTTATCTTGCTCAGACTTGAGTGATGTTTGGGTAAGCTGCTGCTTGCTACAATTCACTCACTTCACTGGCTTTGAGACCGTCTTTGAGCGCTTGGAACTGAAATGCTTGTAGAACACCAACCCCCAACTGATTACACTGAGTCCTTCACTGCCAAATTCTATGTGCATTTAAATAGTTACATAAATGCATCTGTTTATCTTAGAAATAAGTACGCCAAAATCAAATACTAAAGATTGAGCCCCAAACATAAACGGGCTTTATGGGGAGGTGACATGTATGCAAAAGTAGTTGACACTTGATGCCAAAAAAGCTCTTTCTAAACTAAACAAGGCACTCTGGAGCCTTATCAAATCAACTAAGGCCAGATACGAGATAAAAATAACTACCCAAATGAAAGATCATCACAAAGCCTTGTTTGTTAAAAAAAAATCTTTGAAATCATGCCCAGCACTATGCAGAACTAATAGTAAATGTTCTTGTGCTATGGCTACATCTTCTGGGTCAATCTACTAGCAGACAAATTTTGCTCAAACTTCCACCCCCCAATATTCTCTGGTTGCATACCCACCCTCAAATCTCTGAAGAACAAGTTCTGAAGGCATTATCAATGACCAAAGATCCTACATCTGTGGGCCCAGATAACATACCAGGCTGCCTGCTGATCGAGCTGAAACATGACTTGTCGGATTACCCCCTATGGAAACTATGTAGCATCAGCCTCTAAACAGGCTTTGTGCCAGATGATTGGAAAGCAGCAACCAGTCATTCCCTTGCACAAAGGTGGTGCTTCAATGAAAATGGGTAATTGTAGAACTATAAGCCCGATCAGCCTCATCTGTAAGGCTCATCTGTAAGGCTATCGAAAGGGTCAATATGGAATTAATGAATAATGTAGATAGCCAACAAATTCTGGGATACCATAGATACCCAGTTCATATTTGTCTGATCCTGCCTACTTAACCTGGCCAACTTTGAAAAATTTATTGAAGAAATGAATGAGTGCAAAGCAGTGCACCCTGCATACGTAGACCTCACAAAGACATTCGGCACCACTCCACATTCTGGTATTTTAGATGAGCTGTCCCAGCTCAGTATAACTCCCTGTGCAACTCATTGAATATCAAGTTGGTTCACAAATAAAACCCATGAAATCAAGGACGACAGCTCGACCTCCACCAAAAGATTTGTTACTATTTTTTTTAACGCCTTTATTGAACTATCACTTTTGACATAGGCAAACTTAGCTTTAAGTAATCGTGCCACATTAACAAGTTCACATTTACAAACATAGATCACATATATCATTATATATCCTGTAATCTAGGCAACATTACTTAAATTATTCAGTTCATGTTTTCTCTTAAACCTCACTCCTATAAACCTCACTCCTATAAAATATATTTCTGGTTTTATTCCCATTTCTGTTTTTTTCTGCGTAATTTATTCTTACCTATTTTTAAAGATACCACTTCCTGTTCTTGTATCTCTGGTACAGTATACTTGGTTTAGATTTTGATTTCTATTTTCTAGTAATTGCTTTTTTGACGGCCACAAAAGACCTGTCATTATTGATGTACCCCCAAGGTTCAGTCCTTGAGGCACTCTTCTTTGGCATTTACTTCTCTGAGGCCAAAGCCAATGTTAACATTTGTGTTTGTGAGTACTGTGTGCATATTATTGAAAGGACATCAGATCAGGCTGCAGGAAGGAATACTGAGGAAAGCTGTCAGAAATATCCTTGCTATGAAGGGGAAGTAATATGACCAAATGCTAGAAGAGCTAGATTTTTTTCCTACTGTAGACCAGAAGAGGCAGTTGAGGGGGCCATGATATGAAGCCACTTAATTCCCGTGAAGATGGATAGGGTCATTCTGACAAAGAAGTACAAAAGGATTAGTAGGAGGCACATGGCAGGAGATAATAAGGACAGATTGGATGTACAAAAGTACCTTTACACAGAGTTCTGGATCAGTGGAAATTGGGTACCAGAATGGACTGAGGAGAAGGAATTGGAGACATTCGAGAGATCACAGGATAAGTGGATAAAGGGTAAGGGAAAGACAGAGGTGAAGGTGAGATAAGCTTATTCACTCCTCCTGCCATTAAGGAAATGTAATTTAAGATGTTAGTAATCATTGTGCCATTACCAGCTCATGAACTTAATGGTGGTGGTGAACCTTTGTAACTCAGCTGTGGAATGACAAACCTGTGGATCTTTCCTTTCTAAAACAGCACCTGTCACAAATCTTTAATTTGTTGGCTGGAGACCTCAGGCTTCCCATATGAGTGAGGCGTATGGAAACTGTACCCCCCCCCCCAATCATCGGCATGGTCATTTGATACCAAGGGCATTCCAGAGGTATGACTCGTTGCTACTTGGGCGAATGCATTCTTTCCACTTTTCGATTTAGGCATAGTAAACCTTCACACCATTTCTTTTTATTTCATGCCTTTATAACAAATTTTATTGAAAGCGCAAAAAGTCATTCTTTTTTGCACCCACCCTTTTTAACTGTTGAGCTTCACCCTTTGCCCATTCAAATGCATGTTCATTTCCTTGAGAGGGGCAAGAATCAAATTGTAGAGGTGACCCCTCCATCCATTCATGGGAACAGGAGTTTTTAGACCATAGTCCTCAGAGTTTACTAAGTAGCATTCTGTAGTGTTCATCATAAAGTAGGCATCAGCAAGTGCTCGTCTCTGACTACAGCAAGTGACCTAACTATTTGAGAGAGCTGACTGAGCAAAGTGAAGGATTTTCTTTGCATACAGTGATTTCTAGTGGCCATTGCTTTCACACAATGCATCTTTGAGCTTCATGCCCATATTTGCAAGGTGGCATTACTGGCCTGAGCTCCACAGTCCATCCCCCAAACAGCTAGTCTCTGGCGATTGTCTGTTTTGGGATGCGCATATTTGCCTCAGATCCATTCAGACTGAGAGCAGCCAACTACATGGCACACTTTACCTGGCTGAAAGGGATTTGGTATCTGAGCTCTCCACTTCCCTTTGAGTTGCTGCCTCTAGAGAGTCTCAAATTGGTCTCTTCAAAGCTGTCTACCATAACTTCCATGACTAACGCTTAAATGAGGCTGATCTCCAGTGCTGTGGAGGCCACCTCTCAAGCAGTGCGCATGGGCATTGCCATCAGGTGGCACTCCTGACTACACCTTTGCAGGTTTGCGGAACCCTTTAAGGCATCCTTCACTGATGCCCCTTTCAATGGGTCAACCTTGTTTGGTCCTTCCGTCAAAGAGACTTCGACCTGCAGCGAGCAAGAAGGAAAGACTGTCCACAGTGGGGATCAAGTTCTCTACACCCCAACAATCCTTTTCCAAAAATCAGAGGGGTAGTAAGAAACTTTGGTTCTGCAGGTCTCAATCTTCCTTCCAGGATGGTCCTCAGGAATCCTCTTCCTCCTGCCAGGGCAGAGGATTTGACAGCAGTTGCTGCCCCAGAGGCAGAGGGGGTCAAACCCGTTTCGGAGAAGCCCTCCTGAAGCACTGCCTGGCTGTCTTGCCCTAGAGGTAGTCAGGGGGTCGACTCTCCACCCACTAGCCTGGCCAAGTGCCACCTCAGATCAGTGGGTGTTAAAGATCATTTCCAGGGGTTACTTCATAGTCTTCTTTCAGCCCTGTCCAGTTCAAAGTTCTCTCCAGGACGTTCCACCCTGCCAGAGGGAGTTGGCCCTTTTCAAGGTCCAAGATATTTTTCAAAAAAGAGCCATCCAAAAGGTCCCAAAAGGACAAGTGTCTGGAACTTGCTCTCATGTCTTTTTGTTGCCCAAGAAAACCAGGGACCTGCGTCCCATTTTGGACCTTGGCAAACTAAACCTTTTGGTCAAGTATTCCAAATTGTGGATGGTCATTGTTCAGTCCACTTTGCCTTTTCTGCTCAAGGACTGGATGTGCTTGCTAGAGCTCAAGGACATGTGCTATCATATCCAAATCGACAGACACTCCAGGAGATAACTTGAGGTTTCAGCTAGGGGCCAACCACCATCAGTTCAGAGCCCTGCCCTTTGGACTCACCACAGCCACCCGGGTGTTTACCAAATGCATGGCAGTGTTGACGGCTCATCTCATCTCTGGCTGCAGGGTTTCCAGGTCTTTCTGTACCTGGATGATTGGCTCCTCATGGCCCCCCACAAGGCATCAACTCTCTATGGCCACAGGTTATACTCTTTCCCTTTCAGGATCTAGGCATCACTGTCAACCTGCCCAAATCCCATCGTTCCCCAAGTCAGAACCTAGGGTTAATTTTGGGTCCTAATGGATATGGTGTCAGAGACTGCAGCACTTCCCCTACACAGAGTTCAGATCATTCGGGACCAGGTAGATCAGTTTCATGGATCTGGATGGTCCCACAGCCCACTTGATCTTGCAAGTGCTAGGTTCGATGGTGGCGATCCAGTTAGTACCTGTCACCAGATTATATATGAGGGTTGTGCAGTGGACCCCTAACAGTACAATGGTCAACTCAGTTTCACCTCATGTCCATGACTACCAGGAATTCTCAGGTGTGCAGACGTCATCTTGCTTGGTGGCTTCAGGCTCAGGATATCATACTAGGCAAACTCTTCTGTCTTCCCCAACCCACGGTGACCATTGATGCCTCCCTATTGGGGTGGGTGGGCACTTTCATGGAAGGACTGTTCAAGGCACATGCCCCTTTGAGACCAAACTGCACATAAATGTCCTGGAGATGAGAGCAGTCCTAACATTGCAAGCCTTCCAGGAGTGTCTCCCTTTTGGGACTATAGCATTTCAAACAGACAACTGGCATGGTCTGGTACATCAGTAAGCAGGGGGAAACTGTCTTATCCTCTGTGCAGAGAGGCCATGAGAGTGTGGGATTCTACAATGTCCTTCATGAGCTTTCTTCTTGCAATGCACATTCCCGGCAGTTCCAATGTGTTAGCTGACTTTAAACTTTGCAGATCTATCCTGAGTCCTCATGAGTGGTCCCTGAATCTCAGTGGCATGTCAGATATTCGACCATTGGGTTCCCCTTGCTATAATCTTTTTGCCTCCGCAGTCATCCACAATTTCAGCAACTACTTTGCCCTGATCCCCCTGACAGAGGAGTCACCCAAGGATGCTCTGGTTCACGACTGGCCGTCAGGACTTCATGTGCTTGACCCCTAACTCCCCTCATCCCCAAAGTCTTATAGAAAGGCTGTTACCTGAAGACTGCTCTCATCCTCATTCCCCCCTTTTGGCCTCATCTGGTGTGTCTTCTCCCTCCTTTGGTCTCATCTGAAATATCCGCCCTGAATATTAGATCCCATCCCAGGTCTCATTTCCCACCCTTGAAGGCTTCCTCTTCCCAGTCTCCAGTCTGTTAGTCTGACTGCATGGTTCTTCCATTTCCAGTGATCTTTCCAGTCCAGGCTTCTCTCTCCGGTTAAGAGTATTATCTTGGCCTCTCAAAAACAGTCCACCAAGAAGGTGTATTCCAGTAAATGGAAGAGATTTTCCATTTGGGCTAAACAATGCAATCTTAGACCCCTTTTCAGCCCTTATTCTTGACATCTTGTTGTTTTTAACCTCTCTTTTTAACCAAGGGGCCAGTTTCTCTTCGATCAAACTCCATTTGGTGTCAGTCTGTAACTGCCATGTGAACGAAGTCCCACCTTTTCTTCCAAGTTGGCCTCCTATAAAGGATTCCTCCCCTCCATGGGATCTCACTGTGATGTTGCAGTCTTTGACGCAGAAAAACCCTTCAAGCCTTCAGCAACCTGTGATCTTAAATTCTTGTCCTGGAAGACAGCCTTCTTGGTGGCTGTTACTTTGGTCAGGAAGGTCTTCGAGTTGCAGGCTGTCAGCATTAAGCCCCCTTTCATGGTGTTCTCCAAGGATAGGGTGTCTGTTTAGACCAGTCCTTCATTCATCCCTAAAGTAGCTTTGGAGGCTAAATCTATTCAGCTTCCTGTGTTCTGCCCCAATTTTTCTGCTAAAGGGGAATATATGTTGCATTGTCTGGATGTCCATAGCTGCATTTTTATCTTAAGAGAACTGAAATTTTTTGGAAGTCTGATTAGCTCGTTGTTGCCTTCTCTCAGGCCAGGAAATGTCAAGCAGTTTCCAAGGTATCTATTTCACGGGTGATCGCCAGCTGCATTTCCTACATTTACCAAAGCAGACATCTGGTTCTTTCTGGACCAGTTAAAGCTCACTGTGCTAGGTCGGTAGCCGCATTTGCCTTCTTGGCAACATTTTCTTTAGATGAGATTTGCGCTGCTGCTATGTGGTCTAACCCTACACCTTTATTGTACATTTTAAGCTGGATTTGATGTTTAGAAGCCGGGGTTCTTTTGGTTCCTCTGTGCTCTAGCATATCCTTCCCTGCGGCCTCCCAGGGTTCATAGTAGCTGGGAACTCTGACCCATCTGTGATCAATAATAACAGGGATAGCATCAGATAGTGAAGTACTTACCATAACTTGGAATCTGTGCTATCGAGTGTCATTATTTATGACATTCCCACCCTCTGTCCTCCTCCTCCTCCTCCTGGAGATTTGGTTGATACAAAAGGATGTCTCCCTTTAGAAGTTTTCAATTTTATAGGCAGTTTTTCACTGCCCCTTTCTCTCTCTCCAGCAAATTCGATCTGAGGATTGTGAGGTAGCAAGGGTCCTTTCAGTTGCCAGCTCAGATCCGAGGTCAGATCCAAGACCCATCCATGATGAATAATGACACTGGATAGCACACATTCCAAGTTATGGTAAGTACATAACACTTTTTTTTTACATTGTGTCTGTTACTAGTTATTTATCTGTATCAGCCCTTCCTGGAAAATATTAGTGTCTTGGGGAGGATTTTGTGACCGCTCCCCAGCTTGCATTCATCTGCAGATTTGGTCAAAGGCCCTTGATACCAAAAAGAAGAGGACCTAGCACTGAGCCCTGAGGAACTCTCCTAGTGACTGGCCTCTTTGTTTAGGTGGAGTCCCCTCCTAATTTCCTGGGTCCTAGCTGAGAGTCAGCTGGCAATCCATCTTTTGTAACTTAGGGTTTATACCTAATTTTGTCAACTTGTTTACAGTGCCCAAGGGAGTATTATATCAAATGCCTTGGCCAGGTCAAGATAGGCAGTAGGTACAGTTTTGCTTGTTCTACTGCCTTGGTCACCTTCTTGAAATCTACCAGATTGAGTAGGCATGAATTTAGATTGCAACTATATTCCCTGTAAGAATGACTGAATCCTCTGTATGACCTAGAAGGTGGGTCTTGTATGGCAGAGTGTGCCTGTAGTGGACTTGCCAGTCTTTGGTGTATCACTATTAACTTTGCAGAAACACATGTAACTCTGGCAAAGCTATTGTCTTTCATAGGCTATTCCCTTGGTACCAAAATATATCCGTCATTTTTACTTCTAGAGAGATACTCTTGACATCCTTTTTCTGATCTCCCTGATGATCTTGGTGTGCATCACTGTTAGTTTGTCACAGTAGGGATCTCTGCTGCCAGTGATTCCAGTGTCCATCCTGACTTTCAAAGCTGAACACCCTTTCCCCATGGCTGGGTTAATGTCTCTCGGCCTCTGATGCCTTCACGTTCTTAAGTAGTTGGTGTCTGCCCATGTCATCTTTCTTTCTTGCCATGTTGTATGCTTGTAGCAAGACAGTGCATCACAGTCTGGCTTTAGTCCAGCCCTATAACTAGAGAGCAATGAAAAGTTCCCCTGTCTGGGATCAGTTTATCCCCTTTTATTCTTAAAGTTAGCTTATATTTAATTTAAGGCATTCCATTCCACACACAGCAAACAAATGTGCCTGCAGGCGTCAGATACTGCATAAAGACTGCAATGTTCTGTGACTGTTTTTGAGCAATATGTGGAAAAGTGCAGTATTTGTCTTGACTTGCATTCAACAATGCAAGAAATACATCTTTAAGGCTTGTTGCTTTTAAGACAAAAGCGATTTCTGTCTGGTTAGACCAGCCCACGATGTTGACAGGTTTGCAACAGCAGGATGGCACAGAATTCCCTTCTAAGAAGGATAGACCAGTTAAGGACAACAGTGCCTAGAGAGAAGTTAAGAGAAACTCTGGGAAAATGTAGTTCTTTATTGACTCCTGGGATCAAATGTTTCATTTTCCATGGAGAGGCACTCTATCAGCCTCCCATCTCTTGATGGCTGTTACCACTGAGGCCTTTGGCAGCTGTCCTGTTGAAGCTGTTGTCCCTGCAACTCCTTGTATATTGCACTGGCCTGAAAACAAAGCCCAACAGTCTGGAGAGGATTCCAGTCCTTACGACACCTATTCTAAAATGCTTTAATTAAGGAAAGGTAGCGCTGAACTTCCACAATAATAATGAGAGGATGTCTGTGCCCACAAATAGGAACCCCAGGATGTTCCCTGTCATGGAACACGTGTTCCTGTCAACTGCTCATTCTCAGAGACCCTTATGTATGTGACCAAGTCAGCTGCTCTGGGTAAACAGCTGTCTCTTGGCAAATATTTTTTCTCTTAGCCCCATCCAGCTTCCCTCCCAGGATTAGCTTAACTTGTTTCAGAATTTTTAATTCTTGTATTTCCTGCAGCCAGAGTCTTAAAAGCCCCCAATGTCTGGTGGTTTCTCCCTTCCCCCACCCAGCAGTAAGAGGGAAATGTCCACTGAATGGCTTGGACCAACTGGACTAAATGTTGCAGCTTTCCTCATTCTTAGCTTATGTCACTAACAATGAAGACATTTCGGCTCTTAAATCTCTGCTAGAGGATATTCCATTTGAGGATGCTGTTTCAGTCATGGAGAATGATCAAGTGACAGTTTGACAAAACCTCTGCTTCTCAGAAAAGTAATTTGGGCTAGAGACTGACCCCGGGATACACTGGAATCATTGTATCTTTCATCTTGCCTATGACTTTTTGAAGATTATCTATCTTTTTCTGTACGATGTTGGTGGAACTAGGAAAGTCTGGATGTTCTTCATACCACATTGCTGCAGTCCTAACACTTGGGTAGTCCGCTGTCCCAGTCGGCCCGAATACCAAAGTATATGGCTGACATCGGTCAAGGCGATTAGTCTGGGTACAAATGCGCATGACCGACGTCATATCCTCAGTCTTTTTTGCCGCATGGTCCGATGCAGAAGCAGTTTTGCAAGTGCAGGTTGGCGTTCTGAGATTTTCCGAAGTCGGAGTTTCAGACCGAATCCAAGTTGGTTATTTTGTTTTTCTTGCCTCAGTATTTTACCGGATGTCAGAAAAAGTGAATAACTGTATTTCTTGTGGGAAACAGATACCTCATAGGGATTACCATACCTTGTGTATACCTTGCTTAGGGCCTGAGCACGGCGTTGTTGGCTGTCGCTCTTGTGCTAGATTTAACAAACGCACTATAAAGAGAAGATTAGATTGTGCCAGGTTAGTTTTGGGAAGCGGTGTAATTATAAAATGCCGTCGGATGCTCCGGCGCCAGCGTCAAAAAGCGCAAGGACAAAACAGCAAAGCCTAGGCTGGAAGAACCGTCCGTCCCAGGCGCCGGTTCTTTAGAGAGCCAGGGGTTCAGCCAGAAGTTTCTTTGGAATCCCAGCCAGAGACTGTATTACTGCAAGATGTGACCTCTCAGGAGGTAGGCCAGGCGGAAGGGGCTTCTCAGGTAGCTGTTCTTCCCTCCCTTCCTAAGGTGGTTAGGCCCTCCTGCTGTTTCCAAGGCTTCTCCCAGGGGCAGGCCAGGTTTTGTTTCAGGAGTTACCCCTAGTTCTTCAGGGTCTGTACCTAAGAAGCATATGCTTAAGATGGCAGAAGATTTGATTACAATGATTAGAGGTTCTATGCCTCCTGATAAGAGGCCTAGGGTGGAACCTGAGCTTGGGAGTTTTGAGCAGTGTTCGGATGCTTCTGAGTCTTTGAAGACTTGCAGGAGTATTCCCTTACTCTGATTCTGATGTAGATGATTCTACTCCTTCTGCTTCTCCTCCTGAGGATTTTTCATTTTCAGAGACTCTTCATTCCATGAGGGAGCATTTTAAATGGGAAGGTCAGGATTTCTCTGATTCCAGGAAAAGGCTTAGGGAATTTTTGTTTCTACCCCAGCATAGGCCTTTAGCTATACCTCCTGTTCTAGATGTGGTAGAGGATGTTTTTGCAGAGGCTTCTCTGAACCCTGACTCTTTGCCTCCTGCTCCAGTTAAACCGGATAGATATTATAGGGTGCCTGAAGCTCATAAGTATCTTTTTAAGAGTCCTAGGGCAGACCCAGAAACTGTTTCACAGGGGCCTAAGGGTGTTAAGGCTTCTGTTGTTAAAAATCCTGTTCCTCCAGATAAAGAGGCTAGGGCTTTGGATAGATGGGGAAAGAAAGTGTATACTTCTTCCACTTTGGCCATGAGAGCTTTGAATTGCCAGTTTCACATGTTGAAATACCAAAATTATCTCCTTTCACAATTAAAGTCTAAGGTAGATGCTTTGAGTGTAAAGAGTTGCAGGATTTAGTTCATGTTTCTGAACAGGTGGGTAAGCATTCTTTGCAATGTGGTTTTGATGCTGTGCAGGCCTCTTGGTGGCTGCCACTGGTTCCGTTCTTCGCAGGCACGCCTGGTTGAGGGATCAGAATTTAGCTGAGCATGTGAAAACAAGGATTTTAGATGCTCCTTTACAATCTGATGTGTTGTTTGGTTCGCCTGTGGAAGCAGTTCTAAAGAAAATGGAAGACAAGGCTAAGTCTATGCAGACTGTTAAAGATTTTGCAGGTTCAGCCTCCAAGTTTAGTAGAAATTGGCCTACCAAGGGGTGGACATATCCTGCTTATGATTCCCAGTCTAGGGGTAGGTCTAGACGTGGTAGAGGCAGAGCTCAAGGTTCTTTTAGGCCTAGAACAGGAGTTCACCTGCTCAGTCTTCTGGTGAGGGCAGGGGTCAGTCCTTTCGTAAACAGACACAATGACCTGCCTTTTCAGCTGCCAGAATCTTCTCGTCTGGCAGCACCTTTGGGAGGAAGGTTGGCACTTTTCAAAGAAAACTGGAGTTTAATTACCCAAGACAGATGGGTATTGGATATCATTCACCACGGTTACAGGTTTTATTTCCATACCTTGCCTCCTTTCAAAGGCATGCCAGACATTCCTCCTCAACAAAGGAAAGAGGCTCACAAGCAAATTTCTCTGTTGCTCCAAATAGCGCCCATTCAGCCGGTTCCGGTGCCAGAAAGGGGCCTAGGATTTTATTCTCGCCTGTTCCTAGTACCAAAAAGAACACGTGGAGACCAATTTTGCATCTGTCTATCCTCAACACTTATCTGGACATTCCCAAGTTCAAAATGTTGACGTTACAACAGCTTTTACCTCTGCTGGGCAAAGATCACTGGATGGTAACTTTGGATCTCAAGGAAGCTTACCTTCATGTTCCTATGAGACTAATTTGCAGGAAGTATCTGCGTTTTTCTGGCGCAGAATTCTCATTATCAGTTCTCTGCATTGCCCTTTGGCTTATCTACTGCGCCCAGAGTATTCACAAAGG
Source organism: Protopterus annectens (assembly GCF_019279795.1). Classification (NCBI taxonomy): domain Eukaryota; kingdom Metazoa; phylum Chordata; order Ceratodontiformes; family Protopteridae; genus Protopterus; species Protopterus annectens. The sequence goes on from NC_056731.1 coordinate 849,454,360, forward strand.
TTCTGGCTCCAGTGATAGCTTTCTTCAGGCTAAAAGGAATACAAATCTATCCTTATTTGGACGATTGCCTGATTCTGGCTCAAGGAAGGACGTGCTTCTTCAGCATTTGGAATATGTGATAGCAGTGCTAAGATGCCTAGGGTATTCTGTGAACGAAATAAAGTCCAGTCTAGTACCCTCTCAAGACATGTGCTTTCTGGGTGTGAGACTGAATACAGCAACCCAGATGGCCTTTTTAACCCCGGACAAACAAAAGAATCTTTCTTTACTTCCATCAACTATCTCATCAGTCCGGGCTGACTGCAAGGACAGTCCTTCAAGCCTTAGGGTTCATGGCATCTTGTATTCTGGTACTTCCCAATGCCAAATTGCATATGAGGAAGCTACAATGGTATCTCAAAATGTATGGACACAGCACTGCCAGGATTTGGACACTGTCATTCAAATAATACCTTGCATTCAAAAGGAATTTTTGTGGTGGGCTCAGGAATGTCACCTAAACAAGGGACTCTCTGTGACCCGGCCAGAGGCGAGTCAGATTCTAACGACAGATGCCTCAGACACAGCTTGGGGAGCTCATCTGAATGGAAAGTGGATACAAGACAAGTGGCCTGCCAGACTGCAGCATCTACATATCAACATGAAGGAGATGTTAGCAGTCCAGTTTGCATTACTGGCTTTCAAGGATTTACTTCTTCCAGGGCAGGTGTTGATTCTAACAGACAACACAACTGTCATGTGGTACATCAACAAACAAGGGGGAACACATTCTTATCCTCTATGCAGGCAAGCAATGATTTTGTGGGAGACTGCGTTAAGCATGCAGCTGAATCTTCAAGCAAGGTTTCTGCCAGGAGCACAGAACTCCTTAGCAGATGTGTTAAGCAGGCAACTCATGGATCCCCACAGTGGAAACTGGATCTTCATGTATTTCAGACATTGACAGTGTCATGGGGAACTCCAGACATAGATCTGTTCGCTTCTCCACTAAACCACCAGCTGCCAAAGTTTTGCACAAAAGGTTTCATCACACAGCCTGGAAAGTGGATGCTCTTTCTTTCAGTTGGAAAAATCTTCATGTGTATGCCTTTCCACCTCTGCCTCTCCTCCCAAAGGTACTTCTAAAGGTCAGACAAGACAAGCCAAGGATGATTTTAATAGCTCCAGATTGGCCTCGCAGCACTGGTACCCATTGCTGAGGAGTCTGGTAAGGAAGCCTCCATGGCCCTTACCTTTGATTCCACACCTATTGTCTCAGAAGGACGGGCATCTGCTCAATGTCAAGCTTCACTCTCTTCATCTAACAGCTTGGCATATTCTGTTTTGGACCATAGCAGGTCTCAGCTTCCTCAACAAGTTTTGAATGTGATTATGGAAGCCAGAAGACCTAGTACAAGGAAAGTGTACGCAGGAAAATGGAAGAGATTTTTATTTTGGTGTGCAGCGAAGGATTTGGATGTTTCTGAGCCAAATTTGAGTGTGGCTCTTCAATATCTTACTGAGTTATTGGACAAAGGTTTGTCTTTCTCTTCCATTAAGATTCATGCTGCAGCAATTTCAGCTCACTATGATTGTGACCCACCATTGTTTTCTCATCCTTTGTTCAAGCAATTTCTTAGAGGGGCAAAGAATATAAGACCCCGAGCTCCTACTCCTGTTTGGGACCTCAATTTTGTGTTGGAGAAACTCACTCTACAACCTTTTGAGCCTGCAGCTACTGCTGAATTGAAATATTTGTCATGGAAGACTGCGTTTTTGTTAGCCATTACATCTGCAAGAAGGGTGTCTAAATTGCAGGCCCTTATGGCTGTTGAGCCTTTCCTGATTTTCATAAGGATAGGGTATCTTTACGTACTAATCCTTCCTTTATGCCTAAAGTGGTTTCTAGTGTGGCTTTAAACCAAACTATTCATTTGCCTACCTTTTATGCAGATCCCCAAAATAAGGGGAAAAGATTTTGCACACTTTAGATGTACACAGGCAGTTGCGTTATTATTTAAGCAGGACTAAGGATTTTAGGCAGTCTCAGCAGTTGTTTGTTTCTTTTGCTTTGAGTTCTCAGGGCAAGCCTGTGTCAAAACAAACTATTTCTAAGTGGATTGGGTTTTGCATTGCATTTTGTTATTCCCATCATGGCAAGGAGATTCCAGCTGGGATTAGGCCTCATTCCACTAGGGCTACTGCCACTTCAACAGCATTTCTAAGGGGTGGCAACTAAGGATATTTTGGAGGCAGCTACTTGGAGTTCAGTGCATACTTTCTCTAAGCATTACCACCTTCCTCTCTACTCTAAATCTAGGGCTGGTTTTGCCACGGCTATTTTGCAGGGCATGTTGTCAGCTCCTGCTTCCTTATGATTTGCCAGCCTCCCTTACCTCTGCTTTGGGATTCTACCCAAGTGTTAGGACTGCAGCAATGTGGTATGAAGAACATAGTACAGTTTTGTACCTACCATAAATGTAGATGTTCAAGATCCACATTGCTGCAGTCCTCCTTCCCCTCTGTGTTTAGGGGTGGTTGTGTGGGTGAGGTTATACTCTTGTAAATTTGTATATATTGTATATATATTTGGTGCAGGAGTGTGTGGTGTTTTTGGTTTTAGCCTTATCTTTTTAGGGTCTTCTGACATCTGGGGCAAGAAAAGACTGAGGATATGACGTCGGTCATGCGCATTTGTACCCTGACGTCCTGACGTCAGATGACCGACGCCAGCCATATACTTTGGTATTCGGGCCGACTGGGACAGCGGACTACCCAAGTGTTAGGACTGCAGCAATGTGGATCTTCGAACATCTACATTTATGGTAGGTACAAAACTGTACTTTTACCTTTCTTGGTTTGCTACTACCACAGTGGTGGTGGTATCATCAGCACAGATGGTTTAGCAAATTAATGGATGACCGAGATGGCTTCTTTTATTTGGTGCCTCGTGTGGGTCTTGGTGCGTGTCCACCTCGAGGAAGGTGTGCGTTGTCATTCTGTTTTACAGGTGACTGACTCCATCTTTTCTCCTAGGGTGCAGGTCTGAAGTGAAACTTTTCTATTCCTCCATACTGCATTTTTGCGCAAGGTCAGAATTTTAAGCTTTCTATTTTGAAACTTGTGGAGGACAGTGATGTAATACTGTGTTTTGTTAATAGCTGTAGTTGTAACAAAACAAAATGTATTTTGGAAGTTTTGTTGGCCCTCACTGATGTGATTGTCAGTTCAGATGTAGAGATTGGATCTAGGAATTAATCTGGTATAGTTCTGATGGAAACACTATCCTTCCCAAACAATGGAAAAGCCTGCATTTTTCGTGGAGTCCCTCTCCCCCCACCATCTCCTCATTAATCAAGTTCACCATTTCAGCATGGGTCTCTTCTCGGTCACAAGTGCTGCTCTATCTTTTCACCTCATGGTGCTTGCAGTTTGGAAGTCATATTCTTGATGTTATTCTAACCAGTATTTTGTAAATTTTCCAGTTGCAGATACCCCAAGCTAAATGTCATTAGATGTATGGTGAAGCTTTCAATTAAATGCACATTTTCCAGTGGAATATAATTTGTCCATTCTACCCCAGTTAATGTTACCTTGGAAAATATGCATATGAGTTGCTACTACTGAATTCACATCTTTCATAACAAATATTTTAATTTGATCAGAAATGTAACCTCTTGTTTTTTACATTCCTTTCTAGGTCCCAGGTACATCCTCATTATTGCAAATCAAATTCCAGTTCCCCCTTATAAGTAATATTCCCTGCTGGAATCTGATAGTTTCTCTCAAAGTTTTCTTAAGCTCCATTATAGCAGTTTTTGGTTTAATATAAATCCATGCCAGCATATAATACACCTTCCTTGCCAATAGCCCCATTCTACCATTGTTTTATTTCCTCTCTCTCTCTCTCTCTCTCTCATTATTGGACCTTGTCTATCAGTCAGTATTTTTCTCCCCTTTTTCTTTGTCCCTGATATTCTGCTTAATATATATCCTGAAATAGTTTGTCAAATGCACATATTCATTTCTTTCCAAATAATGTCTCCTGTACCACTCTTTACTCTCTGCATTTCTTAACATAATTCGATACTCTTTCCTTTTGTCTGTACCTGTAAGATCATTTACATTTCCAAGGTACTATGGTTAGAGTAGTTATTATGATTTAAAGCCATTGTTCACACATGTTTTTTATTGTGTTTTCCATAATTTATCTTGCATGCCGGCACTGTTTGGCAATCTGCACTTTTTATAGTTTTCTTATCTCCATTTGAACTTTTATCCCATATCTCAAGACTTTGATTTAATAAAAACCTTAAAAAAATGAAATAACGTGTTCAGATCACCCTTGTCACCTATTAACTTGAACAAGCACGCAAAACTATCTACATTTTTAACAAATTAAGTTTAATCCTCCTCAGAGGAGCAGTTACCCCAAATCAACAGCTGCACCCGCAAGCATAATATAATCTAAAATTAAGGATGTTAAGTTGTCAATCTCGCCTTCATTCTTGCTGGATGGGTTCGGAGCCGATCCTCGGCTCCGACTCGGCACTTGCTAAGCTCGAGAGTCACTTTTACCAGCTCGAGGCAGCCCCATATCCCATGATGCAAGGCGGTAAATACCCAGATCTCGTTTGCCGCTTCGCTGATGAGGTACTCCTTTTACCAGCTCTTGGTAAGTAATTTGTTATACAAATTTTAGTCACCCCATTCCTAATTTTTTCTCTCATTTATTACATTTTTTGTCACTTTTAGACAGTTGTAGGGTCTTTAGCTCTAGTTTTCTGTTTCCCTAGTTTTTATTTAGTCGGGCCTTCAATCCCCTCCCATCCCTTCCTGTCAGGGTGTGTGTGTGGGTTTATTTTTTCCCATTCAAGTTAAATATTTCTGATTCTGGGACTGTGTGAGTTGTGTGTTGTGTGGATATCACTATGTCCAAAGAACAGAGGGTCTCAGGCTTCAAGAAATGTGACTCGTGCTGTCAGAAGATGTCTCTGACAGACGGTCACACTTCTTGTATCTACTGCCTGGGACCTCTCCACCTGCAGGACTCCTGTGCTATTTGTCACTTTCAGCCAGAGAGTCCTGCAGGAAAGGAGAAATAAATTAATTTTGAGAGGACTTCTTAAACCGGAGGGCTCTCCGGCTAAGTCTGTTTCGGGCAAGCCCTCTAAGACCTCCAAGGCCCAGGCTTCTGCTACTAAGCCTTCGGTCCTGGCTCCGACTCCTTTGAGTCGAGATCGCTCGGCTGGAGCCGATCTTATTTTGACTAAATCTTCGGCACCGATGGCTATCGGTGCCGATACTTTAACTGCCACATTGGTGTCGGCTCCGACCGGCTCTGACCTCCATGTGTCTAAGGCTTCGGTATCGGCGCCGGCCGGCTCCGATACCATTATTTCCTTGCCTGTCTCTGCTCCGGCCGGAGCCGATACATCTTTGACCAGGCTTGGAGCCGATAAGTTGTCGACTCCGTCTGGAACCAAGGGTTCTTCGGCTCCGATGGTTCCGTCGAGGAAGCGGTCCAGGCCTCCCTCTTTGGAGCCGATACTGTCTGCTCCGACCTCTCCTCTTCTTTCGGAGCGGAGCCATCGGAGCCGATCATCTAGGTCTTCCAGGCTCTCAGACCATGATTTGGAGAGAGTGGTAAGCAGATTGTTAAAATCACAGGCACTAGCCCAAATGCTTCATAGTCCATCTCAACAGACGACTACTAGTCCACACCCTCTTCAAGTTCCTCCTTCGACTCTCCTCCAGAGCTCGGAGCCGGAGTCTGTGGGAATAGTCACTTCTACGGCTGCGGGGCAGATACCACCCCTTTCTGCTCCTTCAGCTTCTACTCTTATCTCCTCCTCGAGACCTTCCTTGGAGGGATCCGGTGGTCGGGCTTCCCTGGTCTGCTCCGAGGGGGTGAGTGGCATCGGACCCTTGTCCGACCCTGCTCTTCCCCTCGGGGCTTCGGCCTTGGTGAGCTCGGCCCCGACATCTGCCTCGGAGCCTTCCCTTTCGGTGGGCCCGGGAGTCCCTGTTTCTTCGGAGCGGGGTCTCGGATCTCCCTGGGAGGGGAGCCTTCGAGGTGATGAGGAGTGTGCTGGCCCCTGGGCTCAGTCAGCAGTCTATCCCCTTAGCTCCTCCCTCTACGGTGCCTGTAGATGTCTCTTCCCACTCTCTTGCTCCCGGACCGAGAGATCCACCGCCTCAGGTTTCCCCACTGGGAAGAACCCCCTCTTCCGAGGATTCTCCTGATCCGTCAGGAGATCCTCCACGTAAGAGGACCTGTAAGAGGAAGCACCTGGACTCCCCTGAGTCTACTACTTCAGATACCGACTTAGATGAGTCGGAGGGGTCCCCAAGATCCCCCTCTGAGGATGTCTCTTTTTCAGACATCCTAGAACTCCTAAAACAGAGGGGAAACTGGCCCTCCATTAATCCCTCTGAGGATGAGTCGGTATACCTCGAGGCGTTTGGATCTCGACCCTCCACCTCCTGGGTGTCTCCGCCTTCGACCCCCTCATGGAGGTGATAGTTCGAAGGCGTGGGCATCTCCTGATTCCGTAGAACCAGTTCCCAGGAGGCCTTCTAAATTTATTACAGCCCCTTCCAAGAAACAATTTCTTACAAAAGGTGTCCCTGTTGATGCCATGGTGGTGGCGGCTGCCACCAAGAAGGAACTTGCAGATCCTTCCGTACCAGTCCATCCTCCTAACAAGGATTCTAGGACCATGGACAGGTATGGTAAGCGGATGTTTTCCTCAGCGACCTTTGCCATGCGTTCGCTGAATTACTTATGTCACTTCACCAGACTTCAAAGGGACATCCTTAAAGAATTAGGTGAAGTAGTACAGGATCCTACAGCTGCAGGGGCTCAGGACAAGATTGCTTCTCAGCTAGGAATCCTTAACTCCATAACCAACTCCTCCATGCGGCAGATTTCATATGCAGCAGATGGAGCGAGTAGAGCTGCAGGGACAGGAATGGCTCTTAGACGTCAGTCCTGGATGCGGCTCTGTAATTTTGCAGATCCCTTTAAGGCGACCTTCACAAACTCTCCCTTCGATGGGTCAACATTGTTTGGTCCTCAGGTGAAGGATACGTTGACCAGGTGTAAGCAAGACGGCAAGACTCTCTGCCGTAGGAGTCCGTTTTTCCACCCCTTCTAGGCCTTACCCTAAAGGACAGAAGGGGGGAAAGATGTGGTTCCGTAAATCTCAGGGAGTCACGCCGGACACACGTGGTCAGTTTACCCCTAGAGGCAGAGGGGATAATAATAGACGCCGCCCTAGGGGCAGATGGGGTCCCCGCAGAACCAGGGCAGCAGAGAGCCTCTCTCTGACAAGCTCTTCCAGCATCCCTGAGGTGTTGCCCGACTGTCCATCCTTGGAGGCAGTCAGGGGAAGATTATCGCTGTACCCAGAAGCCTGGCTTTCCCTGTCACAAGACAAATGGGTACAGTCGATCATATCCGAGGGTTACAAGATTCCTTTCGAGGAAAGTCCCTTCACTCACAAAAATTCCCTTCCAGATGTTCCACCCGGTCTAAGGGAAATCGCAAAATTAGAAGTATCAAAGCTTCTACAAAAAAGGGCCATTCAGCCAGTTCCAACAGACCATTCAGAGCCCGGAATCTACTCAAGGTTCTTTTTGGTTCCCTAAAAGACGGGAGATTGGAGACCAATATTGGACCTCAGCAGACTCAACAAGTCTGTGAAAAAGACAAGATTTCGAATGGTCACACTTCAATCGATGTTGCCCTTCTTGGGCAAAGACAACTGGATGTGCTCAATAGCCCTTCAGGATGTGTACTATCACATAAAAATCCACAGACGCTCCAGAAGGTTTCTCCGCTTTCGGCTGGGGTCCACTCATTTTCAATTCAGAGCCCTGCCCTTTGGTCTCATTACAGCCCCCAGAGTGTTCACCAAATGCATGGCAGTGGTCACGGCTCACCTGAGACGTCAAGGATTCCAGGTGTTTCCGTATCTCGACAACTGGCTCCTCTCAGCCACCACCAGGCATCAACTTCTCCAAGCCAGAGATTACACCCTAAATCTCTGCACTCAATTAGGAATTTCGATCAACTACGAAAAATCCTCCTTATTGCTCTGCCAGTCTATTACTTTTATAGGTGCAAATTTAGACACTGTTCGGATGTCAGCAAACCTCACAAGCCAGAGAATCCTAGATATCCAAAACAATGTGCGGATCATCCTTGCCAGCAGAAAGGTGCAAGCCAGACTGGTCCTAAAAGTATTGGGCCTCATGGCAGCTGCCATTACTCTTCTTCCTTTGGCCCGTTTTTACATGCATCTCCTTCAATGGATGTTGTTCACCCAATGGTCCTTCCAACAGCTTCCCATGCATCACCAGATTCTGGTGACACAAACTTGCAAAAACCACCTATCCTGGTGGATTTCTTCTCCCCAGCTCCATCAGGGCAGACCCTTTGTTTCCCCGGCCCCGGTAGCCACAGTCACTATGGACGCCTCCCTGATCGGGTGGGGGGGTCATTATCAGGGCAGGATGGTTCATGGGACGTGGCAACCGTTCGAATACCACCTGCACATAAATGTCCTAGAGATGAGAGCAGTGCTTTTAACGTTGCAAGCCCTCAACGACTTTCTTCCCTTGGGAACAATTGCAGTTCACACGGACAATATGTCCGTAGTGTGGTACATCAACAAGCAGGGCGGAACCAAGTCCTACCCCTTGTGTCGAGAGGCTCTCAGACTTTGGCAATGGGCGATCTCCTCTCATCGGTTTCTGGTAGCAACGCATATCCCTGGGAAAACCAACATTTTAGCGGACAGATTGAGCAGAGCTATACTCATGCCTCACGAGTGGTCTCTCAAACAATCTATAGTGGAGGAGATTTTTCAGAAGTGGGGCCCATGTTGCGATCTTTTGCTACTCCCCAAAACAGCAAATGCCCACCCTTCTCTCTCTTCCCACTTCCGGGCCACCCCCCCCCCCCCAGAGACGCTCTTACCCAAGATTGGCCCCAGGGACTTCTTTATGCCTTTCCTCCCTTTCCATTGATACCACAGGTACTCCAGAAAGCTACCGTTTTGAGAGCCAAAATGATTCTCATTGCCCCGTATTGGCCTCGACAAATTTGGTTTCCGTTCCTTCATTGTCATCTTTTGGTGCAGCCTTGGCATCTGGACCCAGTGCCAGATCTTCTGATCCACCAATCGGGTCAGCTGCATCAGTCCATTCCTTCCCTCAACCTCACAGCTTGGTTGCTCCACTTCCTTCCTTAGCCAGGCTTCCTATGATCCCTAACCCTGTTAGGGATATCATAGTGGCTTCCCTTAAATCCTCTACTAGAAGGATTTACTCTAGCAAGTGGAAACGTTTCTCCCTTTGGGCGAAATCAAGGAACATAGATCCCTTTACTGCCCCTGTTCATGCAGTTTTGGATTTTCTAATGGAAATCTTTCACTCGGGTTCTTCATCTTCCACGGTCAAAGTTCAGTTGGCTGCAATCTCGAACTTTCATGTCGGGTTTGCAGATCACAACATTATGTCCCACAAGCTTTGTAAAGCTTTTCTGAAAGGAGTTTTTCTCCTCAAACCTTCTGTCAGGAGGAGTCCTCCTCAATGGGACCTAAATCTAGTGCTGACATCCTTAATTCTTCCTCCCTTTGAGCCAGCTGCTTCATGCTCACTAAAGTTTCTTTTGTGGAAGACACTCTTCCTTGTCGCTATTACCTCGGCTAGGAGAATGTCAGAACTTCATGCCCTCTCTGTTTGTCCCCCATATTTGGTCTTCCACAAGGACAGAGTATCCTTGAGAACTAATCCATCCTTTTTGCCCAAGGTTGCTTCAAAAACAAATTTAAACCAATCCATTGATCTCACTGTATTTTTTCCTAACTATTCCAACAGATCGGAACAAAAATTACATTATCTTGATGTTCACTGCCAACTCAGATATTATTTGGACAGAACAAAACAATTCAGGAAGTCTGATCCGCTCTTTATTTCTTATGCTGAATATAAGAAAGGCTTCCCTGTTTCCAAAGTGACCTTGTCTAGATGGCTATCTTCCACCATTTCTGACATTTATCTACTTAGGGGCAAACAGCTGTGCTCAAAACCAAAGGCACATTCCACTAGAGGCCTAGCCACTTCTACAGCCTTTCAGGCTAGGCTACCCTTAGATACTATTTGTGCAGCAGCCACTTGGGCCACTCCTCATACCTTTGTTTCTCATTACAAATTGGATTTGGCCTCCAGGGATAGGGCCAGTTTTGGTTCCACGGTTCTCAAGAGTCTGTTCCATTGAGCCACCCAGGATAGAGGTGCTAGGGATGCGGTCCCATCCAGCAAGAATGAAGGCGAGATTGACAACTTAACATTTAGAAGTTATGTACCTACCATAATGTTCCATGTTAGTTGTCTTCTCTCGCCTTCTTTCTTGCGACCCTCCCTCCTGCCCCCTTGCCTGGACAGACCTTGATCTCCCTTGGCTCTGGAAGATTTTTGTTTCTTTGGGCACCAGTTAGTTCTAGTTTTAGTTATCTGGTTTCCCCTTTCAGCCTTTTTAGGCTTATTGCTCTTCTTTCCTTAGTGGAAAGTTTTTATGCTAGGTAGTTTTCCCTCTAGGTACCAAACGAGATCTGGGTATTTACCGCCTTGCATCATGGGATATGGGGCTGCCTCGAGCTGGTAAAAGTGACTCTCGAGCTTAGCAAGTGCCGAGTCGGAGCCGAGGATCGGCTCCGAACCCATCCAGCAAGAAAGAAGGCGAGAGAAGACAACTAACATGGAACGTTATGGTAGGTACATAACTTCTAATTATTCATGTTAAAGTGCATGTTACAGCATATGTTCCATCACATTAATTACTGACTGATCTTTTCTTGTCTATGTTCCCCTCCCAGATGTGAAAAACAGCTTGTGTGCTTTCAGAAAATATTGGCTATCAGCCCTAAAAAATATGCATTGGCTACTTTTAAATACAACTTAAATTATACATTGTTCTTTTAAATGTATTTAAAATACTAAGTTACTGGGCAGGGACTGTGGTGTCTTATTCACTTCCCATAATTTCAGATTTTATTTTTCACTGGACTGCTTGTTGTACCTTTAAGTTTAGCATTTCTGGCAGCAACGAATGTTCAAAACTGTCAAGCTTAATTGCTTGTACATGCAAACAGCTCGTCTCAATTTAAAAGTAGCCAGCAATGAGTAAAAAATAACTAACAACTTTGCAGACACATGAAGCAATCTTTGTAAATTTCACTCAGAATATACAGAATTTCCCTGGCCAAAAGCCTTCAACTCCAGACTTCTCTCTGAGCATTTGCTAATGGGGAAAAAAAGCTAATATCTTTGCAGATGCAAGAAGCTTGACATTTTCATAACTTTAATCATTTTGTCTTATTTTTTAAAGCTTACATACTTACAAAAATGTTTATGGCTAAAGGCGAGGACTTTAGACATCCACCTTTGTAAAAGCAAGTGAAATTATCTTAATTCCACACATAATCAGTACACGTTTACACTGCATCCTCCTTCAGAAGCCCAAGATCACAAATACTTCTCTTCATCCTCCTTTTTTATGCTGTAAAGATTGTATTCCTTACTAAATAAAATTGTTTATTTTAATATTAACCAATACAAGAGTCAACAAAAAGATTCTTCATGTTTAAAATACCCCTGACTACTCACTGTACAAAACTGCTTTACAACATGAAGTGTATATCATGAAATGTTGTATACAAATGGTAATATGAGTAAACATTGTTTTATTACTTTTTTCCCTATAGTGTCCTCCTAAACCACGGGTCTGCACCTGTGGCTCTGGAGCCACATGTGGCTCTTCCACCCCTCTGGAGTGGCTCCCTGTAGCTTTGAAAAATAATGGCCACTCTACCGAGTGCACGCACTCACACACACACACACACATAACGTACATACACAGAGTGATTGAACGACTGACTTTAAATATTGCTCTTATAGACTTAGAAACTTGCTAGAATAACACTGTTTCTGTTGCCATGCATTACACACACACAGAGCGATCGAGCGTCCCCTGGCAGCAGCATCTCCTGAAAGGTTTCCATACCGCTCAGTCTTACCACAAGAAATCTGGACAGAGCCACAAATAAAGGGAAACAAAGGAAAAAAATAGGGACAGACTTTAAATATTGCTCTTATAAACTCAGAAACTTGCTAGATTAGCATAATTTCTCTTAACATGCATTTACCACACAGGCACATACACGCACACATTTACCTGTCAACTGTGCAGACTTTCCCAGAATGTCCTGACTGTGCCTCATTTTTTTGGTTTGTTTCTCATAAAGTTGGGGTTTTCTGCCAAATCATTGAAGGCTGAAGTCAGAAAAAAATAGAAGTTTGAGTTTCAGACTTGATACCCTTCAGAAAGTTCATGCTAATGCAAAATCTGTTCTGTCAACTTCTAAGCTTGTAAGAGCAATATTTAAAAAGTGTCACTATTTCTGGCCTTTGTGTACCATTATTTATGGCTTTGTCCAGATTTTTTGTTCTAAGAGATGGAGAGATATCTGTCTCACACACACAGCGATCAAGCAATCCCAAAAAAGGAGCAAAAATAAGGAAGACTTTTAAATATTGCTCTTATAAACTTTTTACATTTAGTATAATAACTATATATACAAATTTATACTCTGTTATCTTCATTTTAGGGGTCAGATAGGTTTTGTGGTTCCCGATGAATTTTATTTGGTGGCAGAGTGGCCAAAAATGCGTCTTTTGATAGTGAAGGTTGCAGCCCCCTGTCCTAAACATTAATGGCATAAAGTGGGGCATCTGCTTCACAGTCCACCCACGGGTTAACAAAAATCCAATCATTTCTCAGCCACTTTTCTGTGCAAAGCCATATTTCACAAATGGGGCTAATGCTTTATAGTCCAATTTATTCATCATTTTCAGTGTTGCTGGTCTTCCTGATCATCTCCATCTCCCAACATCAGACTCCGGATCAAGTCCAAGGTACTCCTGATTCTAGTCAAATCCTGTGCTTTGTGTCTCAAGCATTTTCCTTTGGACACTAGAAAATGTTCATTGGAAATCTCTTTGAGCATTCTTGTCAGATGAATGAGTAGTAGTCCCCTTCTGCTCGCTGACTCACTTTGTTGGATACACTTTATTTCCTCCTTAGCCTATTTTGCATCAAAAATGTGCCTAATCCTGTAGGAAAAAATACTCTGAAGACAGATGGATATAGCAGCTTGAATATTCACATATGTCTCTTAATTTCCTGCATGCTGGGATAAATTTGCTTCTCCTTCCCAGTGGATAGTGAATAACCATTTTCCAGAAACACTCTGCTGTCTCCAATTTTTAATACATTTCCCTTCTGCCACAGTTTTGTCTGGATTAAAGCTCTTCTGCTGGTTTGATTGCATCTTTATTAATACAGGTCTTGGCTGCTTTTCATGGAACATATATTGTGTCTCTCTTCAGTTAAATCCTGCAGTGGACCGACCATGAGTCTAATTGCTTGTTTGAGCCTTCATAAAATTAATAGTCTGTTCCTTCTAGTTTTCTCTGGTACAGCAGAAAAGTCTCAGTTTTTTTCTACTCGCTCCATCTTCTAACTCTACTAATTTTTTAAACAACTCTTATTGAGAAGCCTCATACTCAACCAGCCTTTCCTTCTTTTCAGCAATTGAGTGTTGTAATTTTTATCAATTCATCTGAATAGTTAAAACTGCTTCTGTTTTTTTTTTTTTAACAGTCTTTTGCTATTTGAGTTAATAATCCTTCAATGTGTCAGAGTACGTTTGGTTTATTTTTTTCCTCTAAATTACTGTAAGCCATCTCTTGAACCAAAGCTGAAGCTTAAACAATTTTTTGCTGAACAGCTGCTTGATTCTTCCCAGTCAGTTTTTTCTCCACCTTTTATGGCTGATTTTCTTTCAGGTTATCTAAATTTCATCTTTGTGGGTATCCAGGCAGTTTATTTACTAGCCAAAAAAAAACTGTCTATAGTGTTGCCTTGAATCGAAGTCAACTCAACGGCACCTAACAGCAATTGAATGTTACCCAAAATGACAAATTCACTGACTCCATTTTTTCAGTTTGTTTTCACACTGGGAAAGTTAAAATTAAGCTGTTGATCAATGTGTAACTATCTTAGAAGTCTTATGAGCAGTGTTTTTTTTTTCAATAATCATTTTTATTGTTTTTCACAACCATATTACAAATTCACACACTATGTACAGTATATACAAAATGCTTCCATTGGTTAACTTCACATTATATGTCAACCTCATGTATTGACAATAGATACAGCACTAACAAGCAAAAGAAAAAACATTAACAAATCAAAGCCAACAATCTGTATTATCTCTACATCCTCTGTCTAATCTAAGATTGATTTTACACTGTACTATAGGTCCCGAGAGAAAGTGGATAGGAACCTCTAAGCCAACACAATGTTGAAAATTTGCTCCCATATTTTTATATTGTTTATATTTTTCTTGTGATCACTAATTAACAATTTATGGGCTAAAATGTGTTTTATTGCCAACAATCTGAAATTTTCTCACGATGTCTGGGCTGGGTTCAACCAATTTGTGGCCATATATAATTTAATTAATAAGCAAATATTCATAATAACAATCCTTTTTGATTTATCTAAATTCTCCGGGGGAATATGAAGAATCATAAACTCCCAAGAGAGTGTTGAGTTTTGGTAGTCCATTTTTTGTAACTGCAATTTTAGTGAGTTCCACAATTTATAAATGCACTTACAACTCCAGAACATGTGAAGCAAGTCCGCTGTCTGATCTAAGCATTGTGGGCATTTGGGTGAATTCTTCGCATCAAATTTGTGAAGAGTGAGACGAGTATAGTAGGCATTGTTAAATATCAGCTGCGTAAATACCAGTTTTTGAAGGGATACAGACTTTAATGTTAAACTAAATGCCTCCAATATCTTACTGTCATCTGACAATATCAATTTTTCCTTCCAGTAATTCGATAAAAGAATATAATATTATACTTCCTCTCTTTTTTTCAATTTATGTATATGGTTATTTATTATCTTTCTGTCTGTAAACAGCTTCCACGAGAGACGAGAAGTGATTAAGTCCTCCCCTTTCATTTCAAAGTTATTAAAATAGTTTATAACCAAGTCTTTTAGCTGTCTTACTATAATTAAATAGGAAATGGGAAGTTTCATTTCTTTTAGAATATCATGTACTGCTACTCCTAGAAAAGGATATAAATAGAGTACAGTTAAATCCTTTATTAGGAATTTCTTTAGATCTATCATCAGTTGACCAATTGTTAAGTTTTGGGTTCCCATGAAACGTTTTGGAAGACCATCATATTTTTTAAAGTTTTAAGGAAGCAAAAAAGAGTTTGAATTGCTTACATAGCTCTTGATGTGCTCCATTAACTTTATATTTACTCAGTGTTCATTTAAAAAAAAAGGGTAATGCTTTAACATTGACTACTCCACTTATATGCTTATGAGCACCCATTTGGTGCCCATTTTCTACTATCACTGTCAAAGTAAGACATCCTAAAAATGTGTTCCTGAATCACTAAATATAGTGAATTTCTCCCAAAGAAATTGAGTTGTGCATTCTTTTTATATAACATTCTTGCCAGATCATTCATTTTCTTCAGCTTACTCCATCTTTCTAGATCTTTTGATCTGCAGTTGACTTTACATTGTTTATAAAAAAAAACCTCTATTTTCAGTTGAGAATGCAATCCCCAGATATTTATCCTTTCTTTTGTCCTATCAAAGGTAGCATTGAAAGAATATTTTAGATTTTTAAAATTTAGCTTGTAGTTGGAAATTCTCTCAAAGATTTCTATTGCAGCTAATATTTTTTCAGTATCAGAAACAGGTGTGGTACAATATATATTTAAATCATATGAAGGCAGCCATCCTAAACCTTTATCCCATAAGTACTGGAGAATTATAAAAGACATTTTGCTTACAGATTAAATAAGATGTATCCTATTAGATAAACTCCTGAGGTGTATTAAAATATGGTAACATGTCAAATAAATAAACCAAATTAACCCTATCGAGGTATGAAGTATTGTCCGTGGTCTGTCTCCCATCCATAAACCCCCCTGTTCCTCTGATATTATTAGATTTATTACCTTTTTCAGTCTACTCGCCAGAATGGATGTCATGATTTTTTCATCAATATTCAAAAAGTTATTACCTGTAATTATCTGGGATTTTGGAATCACCTTTCTCCTTCAATATCAGAATTGTCCTTGAGGCATTAAAATGAGGATCATTAATTCTATTTAGAATGAAATAATTGAAAGTCTGTGACATTGCTCAGAATCTCACTAAAAGATTTGTAAAATTGTCAAACCATCGGGCCCTGGGGCTTTGGATTATCTCTAGCACCTCCTCAACTGTAATCGATGTTAGGAAAGTGATTTTCTGTAGGAAATCTTCCCTATCTTTATCCTGCTGCTGTAAATCTGATTAAAAATTTTTTTTCAAAAGTCTTCATGATATCTGCCTTGTCAGTATATGTAGTATTGTTATAGTGTATTTCAGTAATTAATCATGTTGATTGCGTCTGATTAATGATACGGGCTAATGCTTTCGAGGGGGTTTGAATATGATTTGCATATTTTACTAAATTTCTTTGTTCATAAAGTGTCAATTTTCTATTATGAAGTAAAAACAGTTCTTTCTGACATCTTAATAACTCAAGTTTCTGTCTGTTCATTATAGTTCCTCATCAATTCTTGGTCCAATAATTGAATTTTGGTTTCCAAATCCAATTGAGCCTTATTATGCAATTTTTTATAATATGTAGCTTTTTGAATAAATAATCCTCTTAACTGCGTTTTAGTTGTAGCCCATTCTATATCTATTGGGTGTCTATTTTGGGAAATATTGTATAGTAACTGTTTAAGTATCTCCTTGACTTCCGTTAATATATCCTCCTTGGTTAATAAATATGGGTTCAAGGACCATTTATACCCTCGAAGCCTCTTAGTATTCATATTCTTGCTGTTTAAAGTTAGAGTTATCTTAGAATGGTCTGAGAGTTGCCTGACTTGATTAGAAACACTAGGGTCGGCTGAGATCAATACCTCTGAAATTAAAAAAAAGTCAATTCTCGACCACATTTTATGGCAGATTGAGTAAAAAGTAAAATTCTCTGCTTTTCCTTGAAAGTGTATGTGTTTAAAAGGGTCATACAGTTTGAAATCAATTTTCAATTCCTTCAATGCTACCATTGCCTGTTTATTAAAAGCTTTAGAAGCACCCAACTTGTCTAATTTAGGATCTTGATAAGAGTTCCAGTCACCTCCCATCACTATATAGCAATTATTATATGACTGTAAAATGGAATAAATTGAAGTTATAAAATGATGCTGATTAACATTAGGGGCATATACACACATGAGTACTATAGGTTTATCATAACAGTTGGATGTGAGAAGCACCAAACACCATCTGCCCTCCTGATCCATTTTCACCTCCAAAATTTCTCCCTGAAAGTGATTCTTAATTATAATTGCCACCCCTGCACTATTCGTTGTTCCTTCCGCCGTCACAATCTTCCTAACCCATTTCTTATCTTTCACTGTCTCCCACTGGTCATTAGTCATATGCGTTTCTTGTAATAAGATACAACCTGCTGATGATTTAAGAAACAAATGAAAAAACAGCTTTCTTTTTTTCATGTTCTGGAGTCCTTTAACATTCCAAGATTCTATTATCCACATTTAAAGGTTCTTAGAAATGTACATCGATATCTAATATTTTTAAGCAACCTTAGACTAACATAAGTTGGCATATCATAAATTATTTGGAAGCGAAACTGCCATCCCATCCCTACCCGAGCAGTGTTTTTAAGCCAGGTCTTGCTGAGAGTGAGAAGATAAACAATGAACAGTCATGTGTAGGATCAATTCCCCCAAAGATTGAGGAGGCCAAATGTAAGGCCTGATTTGATTGGTATGAGGGAATCTGGATAATGTAGGGAATGTTTAAAATAAGTGCAGTTATAAATTTTAGGCTGTTTAGTACATGGTTGCCATATTTCATGTTATATTATGCAAGAGGGGACTTCTTGATTTAGGTCTATGGGTTTTAGCATTCATTTTTTTATACAAGTTTTGTTTTCATTATGTGATATAGGGTTGAATAATATCACCACCTGTAGGAAGAAGTAGTGACTCCAAAATGCTAAATCTGATTTCAGAGCTCCTGTTTTGATAGATAAAGTTCAGCATGTTCTGTCACTGCATACAGCATTGTTATGAATGTTCTAAAGGTGGTGGTCTGTTAACTTCATTGCTCATTTTGTCTGACCTTTGTACCATTTTCGTGGAATACAGTTACTAGATGCACTATAAACAACCTTGTTAGATTTACGAGAGTAAAAGTATGTAGCTTACATGTTCAGGAATTTTAAATTTTGTTGCAATTGGCAAACAGTTCTAACTGATCTCAGAACAGATTTTCATTTATTTCCCTTGAAACTATTCATTCTGGTGACTTTCTTTATAGGATGAGGTGGGGGTGTACCTCATTTCCTGTATAGCTTAACTAAGGTAGCTGACTTCACCACAAGTGGTGGCTCTGTATAAACCAGCTAGATGAGTGTTCTTTAACATAATGAAGCTGAACAAGAAGCTGTAATTGGAAACTGTCCTTGATTCTAGCCACCAATCCACTCTGTGGCAGATTAACAAGCAGCAGTTTTGCACTCATTTGTATCACCTTGCAGATATGTAAGTATCTTTCTAATGGGCATAGACATGAGCATCACTTTCTCAGTCATTTATTCTCTGTAGACTACAGCAACCTAGTGGCAGTGTCTGAGCCTTTACAGTCCTCTTCTGTAGCTGTGGATTCAGAAGTCCTTTCTTGACAGTGTTCTAGAAGTAGGAGGACTTGGGTGATTTGCCTTTTTGCGCCATAAAGGCTACAGTTTCCCCTTTTTTTTTCTGGTTGGCACAACAGGGCAAGAGTTGGCAGTGGATGCACCTACCTTAGCAAAGGATACTGCGGTATGCCTTCCCACTATTCTCTGATTCCATATTCAAAATTTAAGGACGACGACTTGCCTTTCTTAACCACCGCAGGGCAAGAAAGTTATGATGTGAAATTGTCCTCTCTCTCTCTCCTTCATTCTGTACTTGTGGGTTCAGAACCAATTCACTGTTCAGACTTGGCCATTTAAAAAAGCTCAAGGTCTCCAACTAGCTTGTGGCTTTCTCCCTATCTCATGATGCTCTAGGACATTCCCCAGATCTTGTTTGCCACTGAAACAGATCGGGTGCTTTATCTAGCTCTGGCTAAGTGTTTTTCATATAAACCTTTAAATTGTTAAAATATTTACCCTTTTTTTTTTTTTCAAAATAGTTTATTAGTTAATGCTTATTTAGAAAGCGTTTTTCTGCTTTTGATCCTTTTAAGTGTGTTTTATCCAGGTTTATATTGGAACATCGAATGTTTAACAGTTCGAATCATTAAAGGTCGACCCTTAGTGATCGAACTGTTAAAACATCGAATGTTCCAAACAAAAAAAAAAAAAAAAAAACTAAATGGTGTAGGCAGGGGGGCAAGCCCCCCTTTACCCTCCACACCCACCACTACTTAAATATACTAACTCAACTCCGGGGCGCATTACATTGAAGTAAATGGAAATCTCCCCTTACTGAGATTTCCGTTTACTTTATTCTGCAGTTTTGTTATTCTCGTGCCGACAATGTCAGATTCGACATTGTCGGCTTTCGAGAATTCAGTGTAGACCCTTGTATCCTGGCCATTATATGTAGGCCTAAATTGTTTCCCCTATCCCAATGTCTTTATAGTGTGTCAAATTTTATCTTACTAGGCACGTTTGTTGAGCAGTTAGGTTTTTTGACTGCTTTGAGTAGTTGTAGGGTAGCTTTTTTCTAACCCGATATCATAGCAGTGTGATTAGTTAACTTTTTCCTGTAGTTAAAGTTTGAATGTGTGTGTATAGCTTCTTATAACATATAGCATAGATAGAAGTGTGTTTTATACTATCTAAGTTTGGAATATTTTTCTTCTGAGCTAGCTTGATGTTCTTCGTGTTGCACTGTTTTGCAGTCATTACATTTGGGTTATCTGCTTGCAGTAGCCCTCAGTCGGCCTGATTAACAAAGTCTTGGGTCCTGTGTCAGTTGCTGTCCCTTCTTCCATGACATCAGGTCGTCAGGGGTATAAAACATGCAGCCGACACCATTACATCAGTCTTTCTTGCTGTGCGGTGCCCGAAGCAGAAGCAGTCCGCAAGTGCCGGTCGGCCGACTCCTGAAATTTTTGTTTTCGAGTTTCAGAACTGAAGTATTCAACTAAAGCTATGTACCCCGTTGGGGAAACTTTTTCTTGCTCCTTACCGATGTCAGTAAAAGTTAATAATTGCATTACATGTGGAAGGCAAATACCTCACAAAGATTTTCATTCGTACTGTATTCATTGCCTAGGCCCTGAACACGACGTACCTTGCTGTCAGTTTTGTGCTAAATTTAATCAGCGCACTATCTGACATTGGTATATTTTTGCCTCTAAATATTTTGGTTCTTGGTTTAATTATCCAGAAATGTCGGTTAGCCATCCGACTACCGGGATTCTGGAAAAACGCAAAGATAAAGACAGACAGGCCGCAGAGGTCCAAAACTGCCAACGACACTTCTCCTAAGCCAGTCGCCAGTACTCAGTGAGGCGCTTTCACAGCCCCTGATTACCTGCTACTTCTGATTCGCAGGCCTCTACTGAGATCCATTCAGAGTCCAGTATGCTGCGAGATGCTTTAACTGTGGAACTTGCGGATGTCTCTACCTTGGATGGGTCCGGAGCTGCTGTGCAGGCACCAGTTTCTGAGGGTGTATTCAAACCTATGGACTTGCATATTAAACCAACGCCTCCTTCTTCATTTAGGCCTAAATCTCGAACCATGCCTAAGAAACCGACGCCCAGGCCACATAATCAGGCATCTATGCCTAAAAAAACAAATGAGAATGGCTGAAGATCTTATAACTCTAATCAGGGGAAGCCAACCTCCCCCTTCTAAGAGACCTAGGACTGATGTTGTTTATGAATCTTCTTATCAGGATTCTGATTCTGATTCTTCTGATGATCTGGATTTGCCCTTATCTACTTGAGGATTCTGGTGCAGAGAACTCTATTCCCTCTGCTTCCCCTCCAGAGGATTTTTCTTTTGATGAAACCTTACATACTCTAAGGGAGCATTTCCACTGGGAAAGCCAAGATTTTTCTGATTCAAAAAAGAGGCTTAGGGATTTCTTACTCCTGCCACAGCATAGGCCTTTAGCTATTCCTCCTGTACTAGACATTGTTGTTGCCTTTTCGGAATGTAGTTTGGCCCCTGATTCTTTGCCTCCTGCTCCCAGAAAACCTGACAGATATTACAGGGCGCCATTCAATGTTTAAAAGAAGGGCATTTTTGTTAATTAGTTTCTTCTGATGAAGTTGCTGTTAAACAGCAACGAAAACGTTTGTTGATTTAAAAATAAACTTACGTTCAGCACAACTTTTTTGTGACTGCAAGGACTTTTTGGACTATCTGTTTGTTTTCTTTTATCAGATATTACAGGGTTCCTGATTCACACAAGTTCCTTTTTAAAAATCCTATTGTGGGTCCAGAGACTATTTCACAGGGACCCAAGGGAATTAAGGCTTCTACTGCTAAAAATCCTACCCCTTCTGATAGAGACTCCAGGGCGCTGGATAGTTGGAGTAAGAAGGTTTACACTTCTGCAACCTTGGCCATCAGGGCTTTAAACTGTCAGTTTCATATGTTAAACAACATGTTATTGGATTGCTTAAACAGAAAATGATGTGATTCCTGACTGTGCTGAAAATAAAGAATTACAGGATTTAATGCATTCTGCTGAACAGGTTGGAAAACATACTGCAATGTGGATGTGATTCATTAGAGACCTCTTGCAGGGCTGCTGTTAATGGATCTGTGATCAGAAGGCATGCTTGGCTTAAGGAGCAATCTTTGCCTGATCATGTTAAAGCTAAACTGTTGGATGCTCCCTTAAATCAGGACCGTCTGTTTGGCAACAAGGCTGAGGAAGTTCTTAAAAAGATGGAAGATAAAGCTAAATCTATGCAAACTGTTAAAGATTTCTTACAAGTTCAGCCTCCTAGATTCAGTAGGCACTGGCCCTCTAAGAACTGGTCCTTTCCAGCCCCTTCCAGGTCTTCTCAAGCCAAACCCAGACACAGTAGAAACAAGAAGTTATGTACTCACCATAACGTTCGATGTATGTAGTTCATCTCACCTCATATTCTTACCCATGGGTTCGGAGCCAAACCTCAGCTCTGACTCTGCCATACTGTAGCTCGAAGTCTTTCAATTGGCTGGGCTAAAAAGGTATCCCATGCTGCACTGCTCCCTTTCCCCAGATCTTGTTTGCTGTAAGCTAATCATTCACTTCTCCACACACAACAACATATAGAGAAGGAAGAACATACTAACCAGAAAGGAATTTAAAACCATACCTAACCCCTAGGTCCTCCAGGATGGAGGAAGGAGGGGGGTAAGTAAGAATGTTAGACTAGATGGACTACATATATCGAACGTTATGGTGAGTACATAACATCTTGATATGTAGTCCAATCTCGCCTACATTCTTACCCATGGGACAGCGTCCCCAGCACCTGAATCCTGGGAGGCTCAATGGAACCAAAGGAAGACCTGCCTCTGGACACCAAATTTAACTTGTAGTGAGTAACAAAGGTGTGAGGAGATGCCCATCTAGCTGCAGCACAAATATCCGTAGACAGCCTGGCCTGAAAGGCTGTAGATGTAGACACAGATCGGGTAGAATGAGCCTTCACTCGAAATGGTAAGTCCCTGCCACCTGAAGCATAAATGAATGAAATACAACTGGAAATCCATCTAGACACACTGATTTTGGAAACAGGAGACCCATTCCTGTTTTCTGAAAATGAGACCAACAACTGATCCGATTTTCTGAGATCCTTCGTTCTATATAAATAGAATTGTAATTGTCTGTGCACATCCAGCTGATGAAATCTAAATTCTGCCTTGTTCGAGAACTCTGGAAAGAATACAGGTAGTTCAATGGATTGGTTTAGATTACTAATGGAAGCCACTTTCGGTAGAAAGGAAGGGTTTGGTCTGAGAGAAACCCTGTCCTTATGAAAAATCAAGTAAGGTGGTCTAATATGAGGCTTGAAGCTCCGAGACACGTCTGGCTGAAGTGATGGCTACTAAAAAGATGGTCTTCCAAGTCAAGTATTTTAAATCACAAGTGGCTGCAGGCTCAAAGGGGGGCGAAGTGAGACATTGCAGAACAAAATTTAAGTCCCAAGGCATAACTGGTTCAAAAACTGGAGGACGAAGCAGCATAGTGCCCTTCAGGAATGCCGTACAAAGTCTGAGTCATGAGACTAGGCTCATCAGTGACATGAGAAGTGGAAATAGCCGCCAACTGGACCTTAATAGTTGCGGCCTCTGATCCTTGGTTGAAAGGCATGGAGAGGAACTTCAGGACTGACAAAATTGGAGCTGTATAAGGATCAATGTGTCTTGCATGCGCCCATATGGAAAATCTCTTCCATTTGCTGGAATAGATTTTTCTGGTGGAAGGCTTATGGGAGGAAGACAGAATATGAACCACTTCTGGCAAAAAATTATGAAGCCTGACTAATGATGGAAGTGGAGGAGCCAGGCTGTCAACCAGAGGGTCTGAAGAGGGGGATGGAGCTGCCCTGACATATGAATCGGCAGATCTGGTTGAGGGTCCAGAATCCAAGGGGCACCCACTAGGTAAGGATGGGGAAAGGGGAAACAGATTTAACGAGGCTAGTGTGGAGCAATCAGAATCATTTTGCTTCCCAAATATTGCGCTTTCTGAATAAGCTTTGTCAGCAGAGGAACAGGAGGGAAGGCATGCAGTAGACCGGAGGGCCAATTGTGAACTAGCGTGTCCCTGGGTGACTCCCCCTCTGGGGGGGGATAGGGGTGAAGTAGCTGCTGCATTTGGTATTGAGGGGGCTGGCAAATAGGTTGCAGCAAGGCTGATCCCACCTGTGGAAAATCTGCTCCGCAACCTGATTGTTCAGGGGCCACTCGTGAGGCATCAGAATAGCTCTGCTCAACCTGTCGGCAATCACATTGGACTTACCCAGAATGTGCGTTGCTACAAGAAAACATTGGGAAGCCATTGCCACACTTGTATGGCCTCTCTGCAAAGGGGGTATGACTTTGTTCCTCCCTGTTTGTTTAGATACCAAACCACCGACACATTGTCTGTGTGGATTGCAATTGTCCCGAGAGGAAGAAAGCTCTGAAGTGCTTGCAACGCTAGTAGCACTGCTCTCATCTCCAGGACATTGATATGCAGATGCATCTCATGTTCCTGCCACGTGCCTTGGACTGTCTGCCTAAATAATGCCCCCCCCCAACCCCATCTGGGAGGCGTCCGTGGTCACTGTGGCAACTGGAGGGGATGGAACGAAGGGTTTCCCCGCATCAAGGTTGCTGGTGTGAAGCCACCAGTGCAGATCCTGCTTGCACCTGTCTGTGATTATTATGAGAGGAGAAAGTGGAAGATGTTGCAGAGACCACTGGGTGAAGAGTAGCCATTGAAGGAGCCTCATGTGTAGCCTCGCCAAAGGAACCAGCATAATTCTAGCAGCCATCGTCCCCAACAATTTTGAGGATCAATCTTGCCTTCACTCTTCTCAAAGGGAGTAATGCGTACACCTGCTGTTGTAAACTTTGAATCCTTTCAAGTGGTAAAAACACCCTCATGAGCACGGTGTATAACTCTGCGCCTATAAAGGTGACACACTGCGAGGGCAACAAGGCAGACTTTTCCCAATTTAGAGTGATGCCTAATTGTTGACACAGTTTGATCGTGGCATCTCTGGTTTGTAGGAGTAGATGCCTGGTGGTGGCAGTAAGGAGCCAGTCATCCAGGTACGGAAACACTTGGAATCTCTGATTTCTCAAGTGAGCCGTTACCACTGCCATGCATTTGGTGAACACCCTGGGGGCTGTAGTGAGACCAAAGGGCAGGGCACGAAATTGAAAATGACTGGCTCCCAGCTGGAAGCGCAGATGACTTCTGGATGCCCTGTCCATCTTTATATGGTAGTAAGCATCCTTGAGGTCGATGGGGCACATCCACACTACTTTTCCCAACAATGGGAGAATAGATTGCAACATGACCATTCGGAACTTGGACTTCTTTACATGGGTGTTCAATCTGCTGAGATCCAAAATAGGTCTCAGGTCCCCTGTCCTTTTCGGCACCAAAAAGAATCTGGAGTAAGTCCCTAATCTGATCTGGTCTGAGGGACATGCTGGATGGCTGCTTTTTCTAGCAGCTTTAAAACCTCTGAAGCTGCAGAATCCCTTTGATTGGGTGGAACATCTTGGATTTTTTTGATCGGAGGGGGAGCTGAAGAGAAGGGAATGTGATATCCTCCGGAAACTATTTTTAATACCCATTGGTCCTGAGTGATACTTTGCCAGGCCTCTGGGTATAGTGAAATGTGACCCCCCCCCCCCCGACTGGCTCCGGAAATGCACAGTCGGGCCTCCTGGTTACATGGGCCTCCTCTGCCCCTAGGGCGCCATCTACCAGAATTACCACCCCCTCCCCTTCCTCTGGAGGGGGGCTCCCCTTGTGCGTCATGAAAAAACCTCTGTGATTTTTTTGAACCACATCTTCCCACCCCTCTGTGTCTTTGGGATAAGGCCTAGAGGGTAGGGAAAAACGGACTTGCACAGCAGACAGAGTTTTTCCCTCTTGCTCGCACCTAGTGAGTGTGTCCTTCACCTTGGTTCCGAATAAGGAGGAATAAGGAGGAACCATCAAATGAATGTATACTTGAAGGCCTCCACGAAATTACAGAGGCGCATCCAGGAGTGTCTCCTAAGAGCAACTCCCGAACTTGCTGCCCTACCCGCTCCTTCGGCTGCGTAAGAGATCAGCCTCATGGAGGAGTTAGCAATAGAGTTTGAGGGTAGACATCTGAGCATTGACATATGAGCCACCACATCAGAAACGTTACCCTGTAGAGTATCTCCAAGCTCTTTCAGGAGATCTCTTTGGAGCCATGTAAAATGAGATAAGTAATTCGGTGACTGCAGAGTAAAGGCCGCTGACGAAAACATATGCTTCCGGTACCGGTCCATGGTCCTAGACTCCTTGTTAGGAGGATGGACGGCAGACGAAGTCCCAGCCAGTTCCTTCTTGGTGGCCACTGCCACCGCCATGGCATCTACAGGAACTCCCTTGGATAGAAACTCTTTGTCAGAGGGGGCGGACAAGAATTTGTTGGGTCTCCTGGGGACTGGTTCCACAGAGTCAGGTTGTCCCACACCCTTCAACAAACCAGATCCAAAAGCTCGTTGAAGGGTGGAGACACCCAGGAGGCAGAGGGCTGAGCCCCAAAGGCCTTCAGAAACACAGACTCCTCCTCAGAGGGAGCTTTGGAGGGCCAGTCACCCCTCTGCTTCAAAATTTCTAGGATGTCAGAGAAAGAGACATCCTCAGAGGATGACTTGGGGGACCCCTCAGATTCCTCGAGGTTGGTGTCTGACGTGAGGGACTCATCTTGGGAGTCAATGTGCTTCCTGTTGCACGTTCTTTTTCTGGGTGGCTCCTCAGGCAAAAACACTGTGGAGCCCTCAGAAATATGGGGACCACTCATGGGGGTATCCTGAGGCTTTGGGTCTCTGCTGTCGAAAGATAGAGGGCGATCAGAGACCTGCACCGGAGCTGGAGGGGGACAGAGTGTCAGTGCCAAATGATGTCACTGAGGACCTGGCCAGTGCGCTCCACATGGCCTCGAAAGCTGGTCACCCTGGCTCTGAAGATCGACCAGCTATGGAAGACCTTGGAGCCAATGGGACCAGGTCCACAGCCGAAGCAGGGGGTCAGGCTCCCCCGCGCCGAAGCACAGAGAGGGAGGCTAGGAGCTGAAAAGTGACCCGAGCCCTCCCCATCGGGTCCGACCGAGGAACCATGAGTCCTGGACCCCGTGGACAGAGCCGACAGGGTCGGAGCTGAAGCTGGAGCCAATAAGCCAGGATGGGCCATCGGAGCCAACCTAGGGACATCAGATGGCACCGACCAATCCGGCTCCGAAAGCTGAGATTCGATCAGAGGAGAAAGTATCGACGCTGGCTGGGTGACCGGCTCCGGAGCCGAAAACAATTTTGCCAGTACCGGTGACTGGAGCAGTCTCTGTACCACTCTATCTACATCCACATCTGAAAGAGTCCTGGTGGACCTAGAAGATAAGGAAGGAGATCTAGACCTCCTCTCCGAAGGAGACCTACGGGGGAGGAGAGACCTGTCTAAAATTTGGAGACCGGCTCCAAACTAGCACCTGGTCCTATCACCGAGGGATTTGGAGCCGAAGCAGATTCAGTCAATACACTAACTTCCTGCGGCTCTGAGGACAGTGGAGCTGAGGATGCCACAGTAGATTTCACTACTTTCTCCGGAGGCTCCGAGGATACAGATGGAGCCGGAGAATGCTTTTTAGCCTTAGAAGTTTTACTTTTAGAGGGAGAGGACTTGAAGCTAGGAGCCCTTCCCAAATCCTCCTCGAAGGAGGGTTTCAAAAGTCCTTTCAAAATTAGTTTGTTCTTCCTCTCCTGAAGAACACGCGGGCTAAATGCATGACAAAATGTACAAGATTCCTGGAGGTGAATAGCCCCCAGACAATAAACAGTGTCCATCAGTGATAGACATCTTATAACCACATTTAGTACATTTCTTAAAGCCCGAGGGCTTATGCTCTTTTGTATCCTTAGATATGAGAGAAACCAACCGTTAATAATGATCAACTGTTAATATATAAAGCACGGGAACTAAGAAAACCAACAGACAATTACAAAAGACCTCTAACTTAATCAGTCTCAACAGGAACACAAGGAAAAGGGCTAGGTCCTCTAACTTAAACGGTCCTAGCCCGAGGGATAGGTACCTACTAACACTAACAAGCAACACAGAAGAAACGGCGGACTAGGTCCTCTAACTGAAACGGGACTAGCCCATAGGGGAAACAGTTAGTGGGACACCACAAAAGACAATATTACCAGAAAAAAATTTACACCAAATATTAGACCAGTATACACACACAACACACAGCTATGAAAATAGCTTTTTTTGAATCAAGAAACTGTCAGTAAAGACAAAAGTGATACTTAGCCACAGCCAAGAGGGAGACCACATCCGAGCTATACGAGCGGCAAACGAGATCTGGGGAAAGGGAGCAGTGCAGCATGGGATACCATCTTAGCCCAGTCAATTGAAAGACTTCGAGCTAGAGTATGGCTGAGTCAGAGCCGAGGTTCGGCTCCAAACCCACAGGTAAGAATGTAGGCAAGATTGGACTACATAACATCCATAAGTTTCAGTCCCAGGGGACACACGAGACTAAGCAGTGGGGGGTTTCCGCACCCAAATCTGGGAGTAGTAAGACTCCCCCTGTGTAAAACTGTCTCAATGATTTGCTTTTAAAACTTCCAAGCACTTCCCAACTGAATGCACCTTTAGGCGGAAACATTGGTCTGCAGGCCAAAAACTGGGAACTCATTACCCAGGACAAATGGGTTTTAATTAGTGTCCCAAGGATACAGATTTCACTTCCACATGTTACCAACACCAAGTGGGTGGCCAGATCTACCCCCAAATCAGTGGGCAGAGGCACAAAATCAAGTACTCTCTCTTAAGCATGGGGGCTATTCAGTTGGTAACAGAAGAGGAAAAGGGACAAGGTTTCTATTCAAGACTTTTCCTGGTACCCAGAAAAGGCAGTACATGGCATCCTATCCTGGACCTTTCTACTCTAAACACCTTTCTGGTGATTCCAAAATTCAAAATGCTGACTCTTCAGTTGCTTCCTATGCTTGGCAAAGATGCATAGATGGCAACACTAGACTTAAAAGAAGCATACCTGCACATCCCTATCAGGGAGTCTTGCAGAAGATGCCTACATTTCAAAGCAGGCTACATGCACTATCAGTTCTCTGCACTGCACGTTGGCTTATCTACTGCGCCCAGGGTGTTCACAAAGTGCCTAGCTCCAGTCATTGCATTTTGCAGGCAAAGAAATATTCAAATATACGCATACCTGGACGATTGTCTAATTCAGGCAGAAAGCCAGGACATACATTTTAATAATCTGGCCTTTGTTCAAAGGGTACTTACTTGTCTGGGGTACACCATAAGTGGAAAGAAATCACACCTGGTACCCTGTCAACAAATTATATTCCTGGGAGCAAGCTTGCATACAACTTCCCAGATGGCTTTCCTCATGCCAGAGAAACAGATTCATTTGACAACTTCAAACAAGTGGCCACAAAAACCCAGTTATCTGCAAGGCAAATACTACAAGCCTTGGGGTTCATGGCCTCCTTCATTCTTCTAATGCCATATGCAAGGCTGCATATGAGGAAACTGCAGTGGTATCTCCAAGGCCTATGGTGTCAACATTCACAGGATCTAGAAATAATGATTCCCATCATACCTTGCCTACACCTAGACTTTTTGGTGGGGAGAGGCCTGCCACCAAAACAGAGACTACCATTCACACTACCCCCTGCCGCCCAAACCTTAACGGACGCATCAGACTATGCATGGGGGGCTCACCTGGCAGGGAAGTGCATTCAGGGCAAATGGAACCCAAGTCAAATGCACCTGCACATAAATCAGAAGGAAATGTTAGCTATACAGAATGCTCTGATAGCCTTCAAGGACCACATTCTTCTAGGACAACTAATGGTAAAGACGGGCACCACCACTGTCGTGGTATATAACAAGCAGGGGGGGTACACACTCTTACCCCCTCTGCAGACTAGCCATGGCATTGTGGAACACAGCCTTGAGCTACCAAGTGAATCTACAAGCTCAATTTCTGCCAGGAAAACTATATACACTGGCAGATGGACTAAGCAGGAACCTCATGGACCCACACGAGTGGAAACTGGAACCAAGGATTTTCAACATGTTGACAAGCAAATGGGGGAGCCCAGATATAGACCTGTTTGCCTCCCCCCAGAACCATCAATTGGACAAATTCTGCACAAGGATTCCCCACAGACTTGCTTGGAAAGTGGATGCTCTATCCTTCAGCTGGAAAAACCTATCAGTTTATGCCTTTCCTCCTCTGCCTCTGCTCTCCAAGGTACTACTAAAGATCAAACAGGACAAGCCAAGGACGATTTTAATTGCACCACTCTGGCCATGCCAACACTGGTATCCCCTCATGTGCAGTGTGTCGCGCTTGGCCCCATGGCACCTGCCTCGGACTCCTTCCCTGTTGTCTCAGCAGGAGAACCAGATTCTGCACCCTCAGCTGCAAACCCTGAACCTAGCAGCCTGACTAATTACCTAATCTCTCCTTTACCATCCCTCAGTAAGTCAGTGATGGATATCATTTTAGAGGCAAGGAGACCTAGTACTAGAAAATCTTATGCTGCAAAATGGAAAAGATTTTGTGCCTGGAACCAATTTCAAGGGATGAGCACAGCAGTGCCCAGCTTACCTTAGTTAATACAATATTTGACTGAGATGCTTCATAAGGGCTTGTCCTTTTCCTCCATCAAAATTCATGTCTCAGCCATTTTTTATTTTATTTATTTTTATTTATTTTACATTTGTTAACCGGGCTAATTACCTAATCTCTCCTTTACCATCCCTCAGTAAGTCAGTGATGGATATCATTTTAGGGGCAAGGAGGCCTAGTACTAGAAACTCTTATGCTGCAAAATGGAAAAGATTTTGTGCCTGGAACCAATTTCAAGGGATGAGCACCATTTTAGCTCATTATAGCACAGAGCCTCCCTTCTTCTCTCACCCACTGCTCAAGCAGTTCCTCAGAGGGGCCAAAAATTTAAGGCCACCCAGGAGAGCTCCAACTCTAGCCTGGGACCTTAACTTTGTCTTGGAGAAACTCACTATTCCTCCTTTCGAGCCAGCTGTGACTGCAGATTTAAAATTCCTTTCCTGGAAGACAGATTTCCTTTTAGCAATCACTTCTGCAAGAAGGGTATCTGAATTACAGGCCCTTATGACAGTGGAGCCTTTCATCATCTTTCATGCGGGCAGGGTGTCCCCCAGAACCAATCCCTCATTCATGCCCAAGGTGGTATCCAGTGTGGCTCTTAATCAGTCCATTCATTTGACTACCTTTTTTCCTAACGCACAGAACAAAGGGGAAGGGATACTGCACTCCTTAGATGTGCACAGACAACTTAGATTCTACTTGGACAGGACTAAACCTCAAAGGAAATCTGAACAACTGCTGGTGACATTTGCTGCAGTGACAGAGGGGAAAGCTATTTCAAAGCAAACCATTTCAAAATGGATAGGCCACTGCATTCATTTCTGCTATAAGCACCATGGAAAATCTATCCCACAGAGCATCAGACCCCATTCAACCAGGGCTGCATCTACCTCTACAGCCTTTCTCAGGGGCGCCCCTACAAGGGACATCCTAGAAGCTGCTACCTGGAGTTCTGTACATACTTTAACCAAGCATTATCATTTACCAATTTTCTCTAAATCCAGAGCTGGTTTTGCCAATGCAGTCTTTTATAGCTGATCCTAATTTTATTTAAATTCCTCCTTCCCAACCTTAACTTTGGGAATCTACCCAAATGTAATAACTGCAACAGTGAAACACGAAGAACATAGTACAGTTGTGTACACTTACCATAAATGTAGATGTTAGTGTATTCACTGTTGCAGTCCTGGTTACCCTCTTTCCAGCCCCCTTTCTTCATTCGACTATACCTCTACTCTCACTTACCATGCTCAAACGCTTTTTGGTGTATTTGCTTTTTTGTTTGTAGGTATATCCTAGTATTTATAGATTTAATTGCTTCCCATTAGGGGGGCACCTGACATCTGGGGCAGGAAAAACTGATGTAATGGCGTTGGCTGCATGTTTTATACCCCTGGCGACCTGACGTCATGGAAGAAGGGACAGCAACCGACGCAGGACCCAAGACTTTGTTATTCAGGCCACTGAGCTACTGCAAGCAGATAGCCCAAATGTAATGACTGCAACAGTGAATACACTTGAACATCTACATTTATGGTAAGTGTACACAACTGTACTTTCCTCGATGCTATCTGAGGAGTGTAGGAGCTGACATTCTCCGGTTGGGTTCGGGGAGGACAGTCAGGGTGTTTTTTTTGGATTCGTACTTGCCTCTCGGGGTCTTGGCATGTGTGAGTTAGGCTCCTATATCCGCCTCAGAGCCAACCCCCTTGGTGCCAGGCAAACCTTCTAGTTCTTCAGAACCGGAAGCTTCCTCGGATCAAAGGCGGGGGGGCTTTTGAGGCGATGAGATTGCTATCCCCACAGGTCACCCCACTCTCAGATCCAGTCAGTCCTCCCCCAAAGGCACCAGTGTCTGTCTCAGCACAACCGATTCCACACAGACATGGTGACGCAAGGCTTCAATATGCCCCAGTGGGTGAAACCTTCTCTTCCAAAATCTTTCCAGAATGCCCTTCAAGTCATCCTTTAACACCCCCTTCGGCTCGTCCTTGTTCAGGCCTAAAGTCAAAGATGCACTAACCAGGTGTGAACAGGAAGGAAAAAAACACTCTGCTGTCGGAGTCCATTTTTCCACACCTTCTAGGCCTTATCCTAAAGGTCAAAAGGGAGGAAAAATGTGGTTTTGAAACTTCCAGAGAGTTTTTCAAGACACATGTGGTGAGCCTTCCCCCAGGGGCAGAGGGGGAAGCAATAATGGAAGACTTGGGCCACATGGCAGAGGGGTGTCTAGAATCAGAGCGACAGATAATCCTTCTACCAAAGAAGCCGATCCTCAGCTCCAACTCAGCCAATTACAAAGCTCAAAGTCTCTTACTTGGCTCGTGGCAAGGTAGGTATCCCATAGTGCACTAGTAAGAATCCCCAGATCTCGTTTGCCACGTCTACGAGTTCAGTAGTGCTTCTTGCTTGGCCGTGGCTAAGTTGCATATTTTTCATTATTACTGTAGTTTTATTGATAGTTTTTCAACTAAGATAGCTTAGTTTACTTAGTCATAGTAATAGTTTTTCATAGGTAGTTGATAGTGTGTTTTGCTAAAAATTTCGTACTTAGTGTTGAGAAACTTTGTGGCAGTTCTAGCACAGTTTTTGTTCTCTGTGTGATATCCTTCTGTGTACTAGTTTTTTGACATAATTCCTATTAGCGTAGGTCTGTGTTTGGGTTAGGACCTTGCTTTTTTCTAGTTTTTCAGTAGTATAGTATATTGTGTAGTTTCTGTTATTGACTAGTTTTCGCCTGCTGTTTAAGATTTACTATTTGTGGTATTTTCTGTCTTGACTTCTTTCCTGATGTTCTTCATCTCACATTGCTGCAGTCCTTACATATGGGTAGTCCGCTGTCCTCGGTCGGCCCGAATACCAAAGTATTAGGCTGACGTCGGTGAAGGCGCTTAAAACTGACATCAGGACATCAGGGTACAAAAGCGCATGACCGACGTCATATCCTTAGTCTTTTTTGCCGCATGGTCCGATGCAGAAGCAGCGTTGCAAGTGCCGTTCGGCATTCTGAAATTTTTCGAGTTCGGAGTTTCAGACCAAATCCAAGTTGGCTAAGTACCCCGTTGGGGATTATTTTGTTTTTTTCTTGCCTCAGTGTAGTACCGGATGTCAGAAAAAGTGAATAATTGTATTTCTTGTGGGAAACAGATACCGCATAGGGATTATCATTCTTTGTGCATTCCTTGTTTGGGGCCTGAGCACGTAGTCGGGTGTCGCTTTGTGCTAGGTTCAATAAGCGCACTATTAAGCGAAGGTTAGATTGTGCTAGGCTGGTCTTCGGTAAGCGGTGCAATTATAATATGCCGTCGGATTCTCCGGCGTCCGCTTCCACGAAGAAGCGCAAAGACAAAACAGTTAAACCCAGGCAAGATGAGTCGTCCGTTCCGGACGCCGGTTCTTTAGAGGCTTCAGTAGAACCGGTGGGTCCGACGGAGACTTCTTTAGAGTCTCAGGGGGAGACTTTAATTTTACAGGATGTGGCCTCTCTTGAGGCAGGGCAGGCTGAAGGGGCTTCTCAGGTTTCTGTACTCCCCTCCCTTCCCAGGGTGGTTAGGCCCTCTCCTTCTGTTTCTAAGGCTTCTCCCAGGGGCAGGCCAGGTTTAGCATCTGTTGGTGTCACTCCTAGTTCAGCAGGGTCTGTGCCTAAGAAGCACATGCTTAAAATGGCAGAAGATTTGATTACTCTGATTAGAGGTTCTTTGCCCCCTCCTGATAAGAGGCCTAGGGTGGAGCCAGAGTTGGGAAGTTTTGAACAGGCTTCAGATGTTTCAGAGTCTTCGGCTGAAGACTTGCAGGAGTACTCTCCTTATTCGGATTCTGATGCAGAAGACTCCACTCCTTCTGCTTCTCCTCCAGAGGATTTTTCTTTTCAGAGACGCTTCACTCTATGAGGGAGCATTTTAAGTGGGAAGGTCAAGACTTCTCTGATTCTCGGAAAAGGCTTAGGGAATTTTTGCTTTTACCTCAACATAGGCCCTTAGCTATACCACCTGTTCTAGATGTTGTGCAGGATGTGTTTTCAGAGGCTTCGCTTAATCCTGATTCTCTGCCTCCCGCGCCTGTTAAACCAGATAGGTATTACAGGGTGCCTGAGGCTCATAAATATCTTTATAAGAGTCCTAGGGCGGACCCAGAAACTATTAGTCAGGGACCCAAGGGGGTCAAGGCCTCTGTTGTAAAAAATCCGGTTCCTCTCGATAAAGAGGCCAGAGCTTTGGATAGATGGGGAAAGAAGGTCTATACTTCTTCTACCTTAGCAATGAGGGCTTTGAATTGCCAGTTTCATATGTTGAAATATCAAAACTTTCTTCTTTCTCAATTGAAATCTAAGGTGGATGCTCTGGCAGAAGGCATTGAGTGTAAAGAATTACAAGATTTGGTGCATGTCTCTGAGCAGGTTGGTAAGCATTCTTTACAATGTGGTTTTGATGCCGTGCAGGCCTCGTCTAGGGTGGCTGCCACTGGTTCAGTTCTTCGCAGGCACGCCTGGCTGAAGGATCAGAATTTTTCTGACCATGTTAAAACAAGGATTTTGGATGCTCCTTTGCAGTCTGAAGTGTTGTTTGGTCCACCTGTGGAATCTGTCTTGAAGAAAATGGAGGACAAGGCTAAGTCTATGCAGACTGTTAAGGATTTTTTGCAAGTGCAGCCTCCAAAGTTTAGTAGGAATTGGCCTGCTAAGGGGTGGACGTATCCTTCTTATGATTCTCAGTCTAGGGGTAGATCTAGACGTGGTAGGGGCAGAGCACAGAGTTCCTTCAGACCTAGAACTGGGAGTTCACCTGCACAATCTTGGTGAGGGTAGGGGCCAGTCCTTTCGTAAACAGGCCCAATGACCTACTTTTTCAGCTGCCAGATCCCTCTTGCCTGGCAGCACCTTTGGGAGGAAGGTTGGCACTTTTCAAGGAAAATTGGATTTTAATTACCCAAGACAAATGGGTACTGGATATCATACACAGAGGTTACAAGTTTTATTTCCATACCTTGCCTCCTTTCAAAGGCATGCCAGACGTTCCTCCTCAGCAAAGACTAGAGGCTCACAACCAAATTTCTCTTCTACTTCAAATAGGAGCTATACAACCGTCCCTCTGCCAGAAGTGGGCCTAGGATTTTATTCTCGCCTGTTTCTAGTACCAAAGAAAGGGGACACGTGGAGACCCATTTTGGACTTATCTATCCTCAACACATATCTGGACATTCCCAAGTTCAAAATGTTGACGTTGCAGCAGCTTTTACCTCTGCTGGGCAAAGATCACTGGATGGTGACACTGGATCTCAAGGAGGCTTACCTTCATGTTCCTATCAGGCCCAGTTGCAGGAAGTATCTGCGTTTTCGGGCTGGGACTTTTCATTATCAGTTCTCTGCATTGCCCTTTGGCTTATCTACTGCCCAGAGTGTTCAATGAAGGTTCTGGCTCCAGTGGTAGCTTTCTTCAGGCTAAGAGGAATACAAATCTATCCTTATTTGGACGATTGCCTGATTCTGGCTCAAGGAAAGGACAAACTTCTTCATCATTTACAGTATGTGATGGCAGTGTTAAGATGCCTAGGGTATTCTGTGAACGAAATAAAGTCCAGTCTAGTACCCTCTCAGGACATGTGCTTTCTGGGTGTGAGACTGAATACAGCATCCCAGATGGCCTTTTGACCCCGGACAAACAAAAGAATCTTCCTCTTTATTTCCATCAATTGTCTCGTCAGTCCAGGCTGACTGCAAGGACAGTCCTTCAAGCCTTGGGGTTCATGGCATCTTGTATTCTGGTACTTCCCAATGCCAAACTGCATATGAGGAAGCTACAATGGTATCTCAAAATGTATGGATTAACACTGCCAAGATTTGGACACTGTCATTCAGATAATACCTTGCATTCAAAAGGAATTTTTGTGGTGGGCTCAGGAATGTCACCTAAACAAGGGACTCTCTGTGACCCGACCAGAGGCGAGTCAGATTCTAACGACAGATGCCTCAGACAATGCTTGGGGAGCTCATCTAAATGGAAAATGGGTGCAAAACACGTGGCCTGCCAGACTTCAACATTTACATATCAACTTGAAGGAGATGTTAGCAGTCCAATTTGCATTGATAGCTTTCAAGGATTTACTTCTTCCAGGGCAGGTGTTGATTCAAACAGACAACACAACTGTCATGTAGTACATCAACAAGCAAGGGGGGACACATTCATATCCTCTATGCAGACAAGCAATGATTTTGTGGGAGACTGCTCTCAGTTTGCAGCTAAATCTTCAAGCAAGGTTTCTGCCAGGAGCACAGAACTCCTTAGCAGATGTGTTGAGCAGACAAATTATGGATCCCCACGAGTGGAAATTGGATCCTCATGTATTTCAAAGATTGACAGTGTTATGGGGAACTCCAGACATAGATCTGTTCGCTTCTCCACTGAATTACCAGCTGCCAAAGTTTTGCACGAAAAGGTTTCATCCCACAGCTTGGAAAGTGGATGCTCTCTCATTCAATTGGAGCAATCTTCACGTGTATGCCTTTCCACCTCTGCCTCTCCTCCCAAAGGTACTCCTGAAGGTCAGACAGGACAAGCCAACCATGATTTTAATAGCTCCGGATTGGCCTCGACAGCACTGGTACCCATTACTGAGAAGTCTGGTACGGGAGCCTCCATGGCCTTTGCCTTCGATTCCACACCTGCTGTCTCAGGAGAACAGTCATTTACTCAATGTCAAACTTCACTCTCTACATCTAACAGCCTGGCATATTCTGTTTTAAACCCTGGAGGGTCTCAGCTTCCACAACAAGTTTTGAATGTTATTTTGAGTTTACTCAGATAAATGGAGGAGATTTTTAATTTGGAGTACAGCAAAGGACCTTGATGTTTCTAAACCTAACTTGTGTGGCTCTTCAATACCTTACTGAGTTATTGGACAAAGGTTTGTCCTTCTCTATAAAGGTTCATGCTGCAGCAATTTCTGCTCACTATGACTGTGACCCACCATTATTTTCTCATCCTTTGTTTAAGCAATTCCTTAGAGGGGCAAAGAATATAAGACCCCCACGTAGAGCTCCTACTCCTGCTTGGGATCTCAATTTTGTGTTGGAGAAACTCACTCTACAACCTTTTGAGCCTGCAGCGACTGCCGAGTTGAAATATTTATCATGGAAGACTGCTTTTTTGTTGGCCATTACATCTGCGAGAAGGGTTTCTGAATTACAGGCCCTTATGGCGGTTGAGCCTTTCTTAATTTTCCACAAGGATAGGGTGTCTTTATACTAACCCTTCCTTTATGCCTAAAGTGGTTTCTAGTGTGGCTTTAAACCAAACTATTCATTTGCCTACTTTTTATGCAAACCCCCAAAATAAAGGGGAGAAGATTTTGCACACTTTGGATATACACAGACAGTTGCGATATTATTTGAACAGAACTAAAGGGTTCAGGCAGTCTCAGCAGTTTGTTTCATTTGCTTTGTGTTCTCAGGGCAAACCTGTTTCAAAACAAACTATTTCTAAGTGGATTGGTTTTTGTATTGCTTTCTGTTATTCCCATCATGGTAAGGAGGTTCCATCTGGGATTAGGCCTCATTCCACTAGGGCTACTGCCACTTCTACAGCTTTTTTAAGGGGGGTGGCTACTAAGGATATTTTGGAGGCAGCTACTTGGAGTTCAGTGCATACTTTCTCTAAGCATTACCACCTTCCACTTTACTCTAAATCTAGGGCTGGATTTGCCACTGCAATTTTACAGGGCATTTTGGCAGCTCCTAATGCTTTATAGTTTTGCCATCCTCCCTTACCTCTGCTTTGGGATTCTACCCATATGTAAGGACTGCAGCAATGTGAGATGAAGAACATAGTACAGTTTTGTACCTACCATAAATGTAGATGTTCAAGATCCACATTGCTGCAGTCCAATACCTCCCTCCTTCGCCTCTGTAGTTAGAGGTGGTTGTGTGGTTTGGGTTGTACATATTGTAAATATGGTTAGTGCAGGGGTGGTTGTTTGTTTTTTGCTGTTTTTTGGCTTTGCCCTTTCTTTGTAGGGCCTTCTGACATCTGGGGCAAGAAAAGACTGAGGATATGACGTCGGTCATGCGCTTTTGTACCCTGACGTCCTGATGTCAGTTTTAAGCACCTTGACCGACGTCAGCCTAATACTTTGGTATTCGGGCCGACCGAGGACAGCGGACTACCCATATGTAAGGACTGCAGCAATGTGGATCTTCGAACATCTACATTTATGGTAGGTACAAAACTGTACTTTTCCGCAGCTAGGTCCTTTTAAGTTAGAGGACCTAGTCTTCTGTTTCTCTTCTGTGTGTTAGTCTAGTGGGGCTAGGCCTGTTTAAGTTAGAGGACCTTGTCCTCTCTTCTGTTTCATAGAACTTCCTTTGTAGTCATGTCGAAGGAATCCAAAGATCATAAACCTTTGTGTTTTAGAAAGTGCCTTAAGTGCTCCCAAAATATATGTTGATTACTGATGGGCACAGTAATTGCATTTGCTGCCTCGGAGCCATTCACCTACAGGAAACTTGTTCTTTCTGTCACTCTTTCAGCTCTAAAGTTTTCCAAGAAAGAAAGAACAAATTAATACTGAAAGGTCTCCTTAAGCCTTCCTTCGAGGAGGACTTAGCCAGCTCTTCCTCATCCTCTAAGTATCACTCATCAAAGAAAGAGAAGGTCAAGTCAGCCAAGAGACATTCTCCTGCTCTGACTATGTTGTCTGAACCTCCTTAGAAAACTTTAAAATTGGATAAGCCTTCAACCTCTTCAGCTCCACTGTCCTCGGAGCCGGTCGAGGTTATCGATGTTGACACTGGAGTGTCGGCCCCTAGTCTTTCAGAGCCAACTACTGAGAAATTGCATCGGAGCCGGTCTCCCCAACTTTACGATCTCCCATTTTACAGAGATTTAGGTCACCTAACTTGTCACCCAGATTCTCCAAGAGCCTTTTGGAAGAGGATGTAGAGAGAGTAGTGCTTAGACTTTTGAAGTTGTCTGCTTTACCCAAATTGTTTCTGGCTCCGACCCAGTCAGTCCTGGAGCCATCTAAGACCATTCTCCCTGTTGTAGTTCCTCCTCCGAGCCTTGTTGGTCCTTCGGAGCTGGAGATTTCTGTGCTGCTTGTTGTGGAACCCTCGGTTCCAGCTCCCCTTGTGGCTCTGTCTGAGCCAAGTTCTGCTCAGACACAGGCGCCGTCCTTGGTGTCTAGGAGCCGAAGCTCACCAGTCAGCCACGACAGGGACACTTGGACCCGAACCTCTTCGGTGCCGAGTCTACCTCTCAGTGCATTGGCTAGGTTGAGCTCAGACCATACATCCATCTTGGAGCCGATCGCCTTGGAGCTGAGGGTTATCTCAGTTTCCTCAGAACCGGGGCTGTCCTCGAAGCCAGAGAGATCTGCATTTGAGATGATGAGCTTGCTGTCTCCGTCAGCTAAGCACAAGGGTTCCGATTCTCTTCCCCCTCAAGCACCGACCTCTGTCTCAGCACCATCTCTCTCGACAGCAGAGACCCACAGCCTCAGGAGCCCCTGTTGGGTGACTCCCCCCAGTCTTCCAAGACCTCCCCAGAATACCCTTCTGAGGAGCCCTTTTGGAAGTGGACATGCAAGAGGAAGCATGTAGAATCCCTGGATGAGTCCATCACCTCAGACACTGACCTTGAGGGGTCCCCCAGGTCGTTCTCTGATGGTATCTCCTTTGCAGATATCTTAGAGATCCTGAAGCAGAGAGGCAGCTGGCCCACTGTCACCCCTTCTGATGAGGAGTCAGTGTACATGAAGGCTTTTGGGTCTCAAAATTCAGCTTCTTGGGTGTCTCCACCTTTTGACGAACTCCTGGACCTAGTTAGTCGAAAAGTGTGGGGAAACTCCTGATGCTGTGGAGCCAGTCCCCAGAAGACCCAACAAATTTCTCTTGGCCCCAAAAGAGAGAGAATTCTTGATGAAAGATGTGCCTGTAGATGCCATGGTGGTGGCGGCCACTAAGAAGGAACTAGCTGGGACTTCTGTCCATCCACCAGTCTCGAAAGATGGATAGATACGTGAAGCATATCTTCTCTTCAGAGGCTTTTACTCTCCGATCACTGTACTATCTCACACATTTTACTAGGCTTCAGAGAGATCTCCTAAAGGAGCTAGGAGATGCTCTCCAAGGTAAATCAACGGAAGGAGTCTCTGAGAAAGTTACTGCTCAGTTGTCCACCTCAAACTCCATTGTTCACTCCTTCATGATGCTGATCTCCTATGCAGCAGATGGAGCGAGTAGGGTAGCAGGTTCAGGAGTTTCCCTTAGGAGAGACTCCTGGATGCGCTTATGTAATTTTGCGGAACCCTTCAAATCTACTTTTACCAACGCCCCCTTTGATGGTTCCTCTTTGGACCAAAGGTAAAAGATGCACTCACCAGGTGCGAACAGGAAGGGAAAACGCACTCTGCCGTTGGAGTACATTTTACCATCCCTACTACACCATATCCCAAGGGTCAGAGAGGCGGAAAAATGTGGTTCTAGAAGTCCTAGAGATTTTTCCCGGACACACAGGGTGATTCCTCCTTCAGAGGCAGATAGACGTTGCCCTAGAGGCAGA
This sequence comes from Protopterus annectens, assembly GCF_019279795.1. Lineage (NCBI taxonomy): Eukaryota > Metazoa > Chordata > Ceratodontiformes > Protopteridae > Protopterus > Protopterus annectens. The sequence continues at coordinate 849,495,454 of NC_056731.1, forward strand.
GGGGTCCGCAAAACCAGGGTGGCCGCGATTCCTTTCGCAGTTGACCCTGTCAGTGCTCCGATGTGGTGCCCGGCTGCACTTCTCTGGATCCAGTCGGGCGTCGCTTATCTTTGTATCCAGAAGCCTGGCTCAACATCACCCAAGACAAGTGGGTACAAAGAATAATCTCCAGAGAAGACTCCATACCCTTCTTTCTTCCACCCCACACCCCCAAGAAGATCCCAGATGTTCCACCCAATCACAGGGATCAAGCAACTATAGAAGTTCAAAATTTGCTTTCAGAGAGAGTCATCCAAGCCGTCCCCAGACCATATAGGATTCAGAACTTACTCCAGATTCTTTTTAGTGCCAAAACCAACAGGGGACTGGAGGCCCATTTTGGACCTCAGCAAACTAAATGAATCCGTAAAAAAGGCCAAGTTCCTAATGGTAACACTGCACTCTGTACTCCCTGTATTAGGGAAAGACAATTAGATGTGCTACATAGACCTCCAAGATGCATACTACCACATAAAAATGAACAGAGCTTTGAGGAGTCATCTATGCTTTTGGCTGGGAGCCAGTCATTACAAGTTTCTTGCTCTGCCCCCCATGGTGTTCACTAAATGTATGGCATTAGTGACAGCTCACTTGAGACATCTTGGATTCCAAGTGTTTCTGTACCTGGACGACTGGCTCCAGACCACCACTACCAGGCACCTACTCCTACAAGCCAGGGATTTGACCATCCAGCTCTGTACCCAGCTAGGAATTGCAATAAATTGAGAAAAGTCTGCCTTGTCGCCCTCTCAATTTGTGACTTTTATAGGCGTAGAAATACACAGTTGCCATGATGGCTCGTCTCCCTGCAGACAGAATTCAAAACCTCAGACAACAGATGCACACCTTACTTTCTCTACAAAAAGTCAAGGCAAAGACAGTGCTGAAACCCTTGGGACCAAGGCTTTTACCATAAATCTAGTTCCACTAGCCAGATTGCATACGCAAATTCTTCAGTGGGTGCTTTTCTCCCAGTAGTCTCCAACAACTGCCTCTATCTCATCATATCCTCATAATGGAGTCTTGCAAAAAGGACCTTAGTTGGTGGATTCAGCCCAATAAACTAATGACAGGAACACCCTTCCTCCCTTACCAACCTGTTGCTACTGTGACCACAGATGCCTCCCAGATAGGGGGGGGGCATTATCTAGGCAGGACTGTCCAAGGCACATGGCAAGATCACTAGGCTCACTTGCATATCAATGTCCTAGAGATGGGAGCAGTGCTTCTAGCATTGCAAGCACTTCACGACTTTCTTCCTTTAGGGACCATAGCAATCTAATCGGACAATATGTCAGTGGTATGGTATCTAAACAAGCAAGGAGGAACCAAATCTTACCCCCTATGTCGAGAGGCTCTTCATGTTTGGCAGTGGGGGTTATCTTTCCACAGCGCTTTCTAGTAGCAACACACATCCCAGGAACAACCAGTGTGATAGCTGACAAGCTCAGCAGGGCAATCTTGATGCCTCACGAGTGGTCTCTGAACCAGAAAGTAGCGGAACAGATTTTCCGCAAATGGGGACAGCCTTGCTGTGATCTTTTTGCCAGCCTGATCAGTGCCAAATGCAGCAGCTACTTCTCCCTTATTTCCCCTCCGGGGGAGTCACCGAGAGACCCACTTGTTCACGAGTGGCCTCCAGCACTTATTTATGCATTTCCCCCTTTTCCTCTCATATCGAAAGTGATCCAGAAAGCAAAGTTCTTGGGAAGCAAAATGATTCTGATCACTCCTTACTGGCCTTGTCAGATTTGGTTCTCCTTTCTCGGGCCTCATCTCCTCGACAATCCATGGACTCTGGACCCAGTTCCAGACTTCTTGACACATGTCAGGCTCCCTTCAAACCTGCCTCCACACCCTCAACTTGACAGCGTGGCTGCTCCACTTCCATCCCTAGTCAGGCTTCATGATTTTTCACCTGCAGTGACCCATATTCTTAGGTCTTCCCACAAACCTTCCACTTGGAAGTTATATGCTAGCAAATGGAGAAGGTTTTCTATCTGGGCAAAAGAGAAAACTCTAGATCCTTACACAGCATCCATCCCTTTGGTGTTAGAATTTCTAACTGAACTTTTCCGTCAGGGATCAGCTGATGCTACAATTAGAGTTCAACTGGCAACTATTTCAAATTTTCATTTGGGACAACATGAGCCTAATTTGATGGCTTACAGATTATGTAAATCCTTCCTTAACTCATTCACTCCGAAGCAGCTCAGAAAATCCTGCCTGCTTACTTCCACCATAGGAACAACAGTGCAGCCTGAGCTCATTTTCAGAAAATCCATTTCTAATTCCATACAGAAAACAAATGTTCATAACTCTAACTATAAGAGCTAGACTAAAAATGTAAATGTGAAAGTTGTTCAGCAGACACTGACCTTTCCAACAGTGTAAATGTTGATAGTGCACATAAGTCATTATTAAATATCTGGCAAGGAATGTTGATATTGTGCATATTTTTACCTTTTTGGAAAAGCAGAGCACAATATCTTGGTCAATGTACCATGCAGACCCATACAATTTGTATTTAATTTGTTAGTATGAATGCCAGCTTTAAAATGATACCTTAACCATTACTGTGTGATGCTCCTTTATGGAGATATTCACAGAAATATGATTAATATAATTATCATAATTGATAAACAAAGCACAATATCTCATCACCTGTAACAGAGCCAACATATCCGTGTAGAAGTTGTGCGTCTGAATGTCAGCTTCAAAATGATGCATCATTTGTGTGATCACCATGTTCCCTTGCAAAGATATGGGCATAATAATAAGTATTGGAAATGTATAATTTGCATAATCGTACAAGACTAAACAAGCTGTGATATCTGTACATGTGTACAGTGCACAGACACAGTTCTTTTACCATGTTGTAAGCAGTAACACTCTCTTCAAAATGAGCTATTATGTTGCACACTGACATGCTCCCTTGCAAAGTTATTTACCAAAATATGAAAAAATCCTAATTTCCATAACCTAAGTCTGAAACAAACTTTGATATCTGAGCATGTGTAGAGCATACAGGCACAATTCTTTTACCATGTTGGAACCAGCAATACTGTCTTCAAAATGAGGTAATCTGAAGTAGGGACTTCATTTGTCAGCAACCTGTGGGTCTTGGATCTGATATCGGATCCGAGCTGACAACTTGTTTCACAGCTAATGGATCCGAGCTCCTAGCTCCTCCCCTCACCCATAATCCCCTGCCAACCCTCCATGACTTCAGATCTAGTTTGCCGTGCTTGTGAGTAGCTGGATTTTTGAGCTCTTAGCGAGTATTTCAGATAAGTGAATTTTTTTCTTCCACTTTCCCTGTCGTTAGCTTTAAAAATGTGTGTAAGTCAGGTTCCCTGTATTTTTATATCTTTTACATAGTTTTTTTCCCCTCCCTTCGCTGCCCGTTAGTGAGTGTGTGTGTGTTTGTGTTTTGGGGCCTGTGTGTCTGTGTAGTCCTTGTTTTTTTCCTGAAGTATGGCTGAGGCCCCAAAATGTACCGAGTGTGGCCATAAGCTCTCCCCGGCTGATGGCCACACTCTGTGCGTTCGATGCCTTGGGGTTGAACACCTCTCCTCAGGCTGTACCATTTGTGCAGCGTTCAACCCCAGGGCACTGAAAGAGCGGAGGTCGAAGCTGGTCCTGCTGGGACTTTTGCCCCTGGACTCTGCTTTGGCCTCCGCTCCTCCCATGGCACTACCACAGCCTGTGGTGATAGCCACTCCTGCCCACCCTTCCTTCGGCCAGGACTCAAACTCCCGCTAAAGTGCCGGAGGACAGGGAGGCCAGGAGGGAGAAACGGAGGGAGAAGCACCACAAGCGGCGGGCCGAGGCCTCCACTTCGGCCCTACCGGCTAAGCGGGCTTCTTCCTCCACAGCTTCTAGGTCTCCTCCTCCTCAGCTCCGATCTCCTTGTTTCTCCCCAGGACCCGAGGCGGAGGAGGCCCGATCTCCATCGAGGTGGCATTCCAGGCCTGCCTCTGTGGCCTCATCGAGATCGACTTACAGTATGTCAGATGCAGACTTGGACCAGATGATGCGAAGGTTCATCCAGGCCCAGCTGCAGATGGGAGTGCTCTTGCCTCCCCCCCCCCCCCTTCGGGGGGAGCTCGACACCCTTTTTTGCTCCAATTGCTCCTTCTCCGACCCGCTACCCGGGTTCGGAGCATTCGGAGCAGGGCAGCGTCGGAGCCGGGGGTGGGTCGGCGCCAACAGTACTTGGTACTTCGACCCTGCCCTCGAGTCTGTCTGATCCGACCTCTGAGCCGTGGGCCGAGCTTCAGATCCGAGGGATTCAGTGTGCCTTCGGCTCTGTCCAGGTCGGAGCACACTGGTACTTCGGATCCGACGGTCTTGGCCCCGGCTCTGATCCCTTCATCAGATCCGAGTAGGAGGCTGCTCTCAGAGCCCAGGGAGAGAGGTTCCCCCTCGGCCTTCGATGTAGTGGAGAGGGCTCTGTCGAGAGCATCCAGACCCCTGGCCCTTGTCTTGGCTCCACCCTGCACTCCCTCTCTGCTGGGCCAGGCTTCCATCACCCGGCCACAGGGACAGCCTGCTTCGATGTCCCAGGTTGTTCCATTGGAACAAGATGTTGCTGGCGAGACCTCCTCGGACAGCCCCCCCGAGGAAGTGCCTCGCAAGCACAAGTGCTAGAGGAGGCACGTGGACTCCCCTGAATCCTTAACCGAGGACACTGACTTGGATGAAAGGGAAGGCTCCCCAAGATCACCCCCTGAAGATGTCTCCTTTGGAGACATCATGGAAATGCTTAGGATCAGAGGTGGGTGGTCTGCCCCCAAGGCTTCCTCCGACGAGTTCGTGTTTCTGGAGGCATTCAAAGCAGGCCCGTCTACCTCTTGGGTGTCCCCTCCGGCCGACCCCCTGGTGGACCTTATTACCACCAGGGCGTGGAAGGACCCAGACACCGTGGAGCCAGTCCCTAAACGCCCGGAAAGGATACTGAGCCCCCCCGCAGACCGGTCCCACTGGAGCAAGGGTCCCCCGTAGATGCCATGTTGATGGCGGCAGCCACGAAGAGGGAACTAGCTCAGGAGAGCCCCTCAGTCCATCCACCAAGCAAGGAGTCCCGCTCGATGGATCACTTAGGGAAGCGAGTTTTTAGTTCAGCGACCTTTTCGGTAAGGTCCCTGAACTATATGGCACACGTCATCAGGATGCAGCGGGATCTTATCAAGGAATACGCTGCCCGAGTCCATGTCGGCGGAGGACAAACAGTTGTACTCCACCCGAATGGCCACTCTGAGGTCCATTTCGAATACCTCTACGCGGCTATTGTCGCACGCCACCGAAGGAGCCGCTATAGCTAGCGGAGCGGGCCTAGTCATGAGACGTCAGGCCTGGCTCCGGCATTGTGACTTTGCGGAGCCCTTTAAAGCGACATTTGTGAACGCCCCTTTCGATGGTTCTGCCCTGTTTGGCAAAACGGTTCGTGAGAAGCTAGTCCAAAGCGAGAAGGACGGGAAGACGTTGTCTGCTGTCGGAGTTCGCTTCTCTGCTCCCCTGCGGTCCTTTTCGAAGAACCAAAAGGGACAGAAGAAGATGTGGTTCTGGAAATCGCAACATTCCCAACCCGCTCCGGACAACCAGTCCTTCCGTGGCAGAGCAGGACAGGGAGGACACCACCCCAGGGGTAGAGGGGCTCTGAGGAACTTTAGGTCCAGAGAATCCTTCTCTGACCGGCCCACGCAGCAGCCCTGAAGGGTTGCCCGGCTGCTCCACTTGGGGCAGTCGGGGGGCGCTTCTCTGAGCACCTAGCGGCATGTGAGTCCATCAGGTCAGACCGCTGGGTGCTTCGAATTATATCCAGAGGGTACAAAATTCCTGTGCTTCATGTTCCCAAAATCAGGAACCTCCCCGATGTACCACCCGATCAGAGGGAGGCTGCAGCCACAGAAATCCAGCAGCTGCTAGGAAAAAGAGCCATCCAGCCCGTCCCCCAAGACCAGCTCGGATTAGGGTTCTACTCCAGGTTATTTCTGGTGCCAAAAAAGATGGGGGACTTGAGACCAATAATAGACCTTTCCCATTTGAACCTGTCGGTAACCAAGGAAAAATTCTGAATGGTCACTCTTCAATCTATTCTCCCCCTCCTACGGGAGAACTATTGGATGTGCTCTATAGACCTCAAGGATGCGTACTACCACATTCGAATGGACAGACGATCCAGGAGGTTTCTCCGCTTCCGGCTGGGAGCCAGTCACTACCAGTTCAGGGTCCTTCTCTTTGGCCTCACCAAAGCCCCCAGGGTGTTCACCAAGGTGTTAGCAGTGATAGCGGCCCACCTGAGACTCCAGGGAATGCAGGTCTTCCCGTACCTGGATGACTGGCCCCTGACCGCCCCAACAAGGCATCTACTTTGCTCAGCCAGAGATTACTTTCTCCGCCTAGCCCTCCAATTAGGCATCACGATCAATGTGGACAAATCTTTCCTTGCTCCGACACAAGTCATAGAATTTATAGGAGCCAGAATAGACACCAGAAATCTATGAGCCTTCCTGACTTCGGAACGACTACGGAATTTGCAACTTCATGTGCGGGCCATCCTCCAGTCAGAAGCCCCACCAGCGGAATTGGTCCTGAGGGCGCTGGGCTCCATGGCGGCAGCGATAACGCTCCTTCCGTGCGCCCACCTGAACATGAGGGTACTGCAGTGGACTCTTCTAGTGCAATGGTCCTTTCAGTCTTTTCCTCTCCATCACCCCATTGCTGTCAGCAAAGGAGGGCCCTGTTATGGTGGCTTCATGCTCCGGATCTCCATACGGGCTGGCCCTTCTGCACCCCCCCCCGCCATGGTGACCACGGGCGCCTCCCGCCTCGGGTGGGGGGGCATTATTCAGGCAGGACAGTCCAAGGCACGTGGAACGATACAGAGACTTCCCTGCATATCAACGTTCTGGAGATGAGAGCAGTGTTGTACGTGTTGCAAGCACTTCAGAATCTCCTCCCCGTAGGAACTATTGCATTTCAGTCGGACAACATGTCTGTTGTCTGGTACATCAACAAACAGGGGGGAACCAGGTCTTACCCTATATGTTGCGAAGCCATGAGAGTGTGGGAATGGGCGATTTCCAGCAACCGCTTTCTGATTGCAACGCACATTCCGGGGTGGGCCAACATCCTAGCGGACAAACTCAGCTGCACCATTCTTTCCCCTTACGAGTGGTCTCTCAACCCACTAGTAGCGAAGCAGATATTCGCAATATGGGGGCAACCCTGCTGCGATCTTTGCCTCACCCTCAAACACCAAATGCGACAATTTCTTCGCTCCGATTCCCCCTCCAGGGGAAACTCCAAGAGACGCTCTGGTGCATGCTTGGCCGCCCGGTCTACTTTATGCCTATCCTCCTCTAACCCTGATGCTACAGCTCTTACAGAAAGCCTCGTGGTTGGGGAGCAGGATGATCCTCATTGCCCCATTCTGGCCTCGGCAAACTTGGTTCCCTTACCTGTGGTCTCACCTAGTGAATCCCCCCTGGATTCTGGATCCCAGTCTGGATCTAATCTCCCATCTGTCGGGCTTGTCGACCCCAAATCTGGACAGTCTGAAGCTGACAGCTTGGTTGCTCCAGTTCCACTCATAGTTAGGACTCCTGGTATCTCTTCACCAGTCAAAGCCATCCTCGTGGCAGCGCATAAACCTTCCACCAGGAAAGTGTACCGCAGTAAATGGAAACGTTTTTTCGTCTGGGCAGGGCGTCATAATCTAGATCCATTTACAGCCCCTCTTCCAGCCATACTTGACTTCCTAACCGGACTTTTTAAGGAAGGCGCTAGTTGCTCAACCGTCAAAGTACAATTGGCGGCCATCTCCCATTACCATGTGGGACATGACACAGGGCCCTTGATGTCGGCCAAATTGTGTAAAACCTTTCTCAAGGGTACTTTTCTGCTCAGACCCCCTATCAAAGAAGCCGTACCCCCTTGGGATCTTTCACTAGTTCTTCAAGCCCTAACTGCTCCCCCATTTGAGCCTGCCGCTTCAGTGGATCTTAAATACTTGTCCTGGAAAACAGCTTTCCTTGTAGCCATTACTTCAGCGAAAAGAGTTTCGGAACTTCAAGCCCTTTCTGTGAAGCCTCCTTACTTGATTTTTCATCCGGACAGAGTGTACCTCAGGACCAATCCCTCCTTCCTTCCCAAAATAGCATCAGAAACCAATATAAATCAATCCATAAATCTACCGGTCTTCCTTCCTAAATATCAGAATAAAGGAGAATACAAGCTGCACTCGTTAGATGTTCATAGGCAGCTACGTTTTTATACTCATAGGACTGCTGGTCACAGGCAATCAGACCAGCTGTTCATTTCCTTTGCCAGATTCAATTTGGGGAAAGCAGTCTCAAAAATCTCCTTGTCACGCTAGATTTCCCAATGTATTCTTTTAGCGTACCAAGCTTCTGAGAGACCCGCACCTGGAGGAGTTCGCGCCCATTCCACTCGTTCCATCTGTACTTCTGCTGCCTTCAAATCTAGAGTTCCGTTGGATGATATTTGTTCGGCAGCCACTTGGCCCTCATCTCATACCTTTATTAACCACTACAAACTGGACGTAATTTCTAGAGGGAGAGCATCCTTTGGCTCTGCGGTGCTTTGCAATATCCTTCCATGATGGCCACTCAAGATTCAGGTAGCTGGGGACTCTGTCCCACAGGTTGCTGACAAATGAAGTCCCTACTTCAGATTAAGAAGTTATGTACTCACCATAACGTTCCATCTGAGTAGGTGGCTTCATTTGTCTTCAACCATCCCCCCGGCCTTCAAAATGGATCTGTGTAGATTGTTTATTGGAATACCCTCGTTGGGTATCTATAGAGGGGCAAACTTGATCTGAGGTCATGGAAGGTTGGCAGGGGATTATGGGTGAGGGGAGGAGCTAGGAGCTCGGATCCATTAGCTATGAAACAAGTTGCCGGCTCGGATCCGATATCGGATCCAAGATCCACAGGTTGCAGACAAATGAAGCCACCTACTCAGATGGAACGTTATGGTGAGTACATAACTTCTTATTACTTGACACATTCAGATGCTCCCTTGCAAACTTATTTACCAAAATATAAAAAAAAAACTGATACCTGTACATGTGTACAGCATTCAGAAGCAGTTGTTTTACCATGTAGACACATATGATTGTAAATATACACATTCTTGGTGTAGCCAACATACTGCTGAATGGGTACATGTAAAGAGAAAAAGCAAAGTAAGGACCACCACTCCACTAATGAACCCAGGACAAGCATAGGACTTCAGTGTCAGGCAAGGCCATCTCATCTGTTCGATAGCTGTTCTGGCTACCCACAGCCGATAGCACTGCAATCTCACAACCTCCTTCAGTGTCAGCAGTCTGCCTTACCTATGCTTTTTCTCTTTACATGTGTCCATTCAGCAATGGACCTAAGGGATCAAGTTCTGTATTAGTAAGCCCTTCCTGTCATCTAAACTCTACACATGCCTGATAAAAGCAGTCTAAAAAAGTAGTATTGCAGGATGGTCAATAACATATTAGATTGTACGTGGTAGCACTCTTCTGAAACAGTTATTCTTTCTCAGCATCCTCACCAGCTCCTTACCACAGTTATTTGCCAAATTCAGAGAAATATATTTTACACAACACATTTCATAATAGAGTTTTACTTACTATACTGGTCCTACTTGGTCATGGGTGTTTTCCATTCTTCTCACAAGCTGCATGTTACCAATCCTGCATAGCTCTCCTCACGCCATTGTGGAGGTCGGTCAAGAACAATGCAATGCCCTCTTGAGTTAGGTGAACGCCATCCCTTCTGAACAGGTGAACATTTTCCGCGTTGATGCTGTCATGGCAGATTGTAGATCCACCGACCCTGTGCATCAAGCCATGCATGAACCCATTCTGTAAATGGCTGGCCTTGTGAGCTGCCCGTTGACTGTTTGCTGTTTTCCATATCTGTAGAGGAATTATATCAGACCACACTAAATGACAACATGGCCACCAAGACTTCAGGTGTTCAAATATTGCTGTGCTTTGAAATCGTAGCCTTCCGAGTGGTTGACTGATGACATCATTCCCTCCAATGTGCAGCACAAGAATGTCGGGCTTAGGGTAGATGGAACACTTCTCTTCCAACAACTGCAGTAGTCCGCTCCAATGCATACCTCTTCTTGCAATCCAGTATACCTTCACAGTGTATGTGGGGAAGCTCAAGTTGTACCGGTTTTCAGCTTCAGAGGCATAGCTGGCAGCCCAGTGAATGTAGGAATGGCCGCATACTTACACTCTCACTTGTAGTTCTCCTGGTCGTGAAGCCATGTCGATGTCAGAAGGTGGACAAACCTGCAGAGGAAAGAAAATGCACACAGATTACTACTGATATTTGAAAGAGGTATTGGAAGACTACATATATATGTATATCATATGCATTACCTGGTTAACCCATCCAAATCTTCCATCCTATCCACAGGGGCAGTATTCTTTGCATTAGGTACATAAGTGGCGATGACGCTTCAGAGGTACATACCTACTACCCGTGAAAACACCAAATTGCACACTATGACTGACAAGGAGGCAAAGAAAGGGCACATGTAAAGAATAAAAGCAGGGCAAGGGCCGCCGCTCCACTAATATGCCAAGGAAAGGCATGGGGCTCCAGATGGTTATCTGAAGTGTCCCATAGCTGTGCTGGCTGCCCACTCAGACTGCTGATACCACCATTGTCTCATGACCTCCTTCAGTATCAGCAGTCTGCCTTACATCTGCCTTTTCTCTTTACATGTGCCCATTCAACAATGGACCTAAGGGATGATGGACTGAAGTAACTCACTAATTGCTGCCCTGACCTTCATACATTTACTACCCTCACCTACATAGGTGTAAGTATATTTACTATATTTAATAATAAATAGTAAAAGAACAAGACTCTAATCAGTATTTCAACAGAATGACTTCACATGTCAAAAGCACAGGAAATGTTTTACCATAACAGTGCAAGATAGTCTCAAATAAATACAGACAACATATGAGCTTGGATACTGTCATTGCCTTGTAAGTAAAAAAGGAAATACTGTACAATATATTCTTCTACATACACACAAATGAACAAAGTATTAATGTATACTCCTAAGAGTCTTATTGTGTAGTATACCAGATTAATAATTTAGAAGAAAAGCATTAAATAGTGTATACTCTCAACACAATACAGACAGCAGACAAGGTATAATACAGACATAACAGAAGGTAAATAAAGAAATCGAAGTTGTAAAAGTGACAGGAACTGGGAGGAGGGGGGAATTGCAATGACTCAAGTAGAGAAAAACCCAAATCTGGCGTGTGCATTCATGAATGTGATAACGACTTCTACTTATGTGAATAACAGTGACAGATGCTGGGAGTTTTGCCTGAAAAGTGATAATAACTCAGTGCTATATTGTAACTGCACTGTGATAATGACGTGCAAAGTTCTGCATGCTCAGACACAGGTGATAATTGCTGCACATAACATTTTCAGTAGACATTCATTGTATTACCTTGTGTGGCTGTTATGTAACACAGACACATTATCATCAGTAAGGAGACCTGAGTAATTCAGTAAAATAGTATGACACTTGGATATTACTGAGCCCTTTCTCCCACCTAAATTCCACAAATGACTGACAAAGCCAACAAAAAAGCATAAAACATATGGTAGCTCCATGCTTGTAATAGTCAGCTAGTAAGTTCAGAGACATCTGTAAGAAATTCATTCTAGGGAATTTAACTAGAATTAGTGACATAACTATGTAATGGAACATATGCTATGTCAAATACCGGAAAGAAATAACACAATATTTTGCAAGTCAAAATCATACAGAAATAGCTAGCAGAACCAAGTAATGTCAGGAAATAAAGGAAGTAATACCTCAATATGTCATACATGGAGTGCCTCAAAGCTCTGTTACTGTACTCCGTATCCTACACACTAACAGGTGACCTATCTGTGGCATACAAGGCATCCTCCAACCCAATATTGATGAACCTACTTACGTAGCCTAGGGGAGACCTGAGGTAGTATTTATGTTACTAGGATAAATTTTGCCAGACAACTGGGGAACTTCCCCCATTCTTTTCAATAGGTGGTGTGGGATCTTTTAGATCTACCTGAACTACCAACAACTCCAGCAGATAGGGCCTTGGTTTAATGCCTCATGCAATGACAACACACACACAGGAGTGCAGCATACCTCTTATGATGCACTGTAGTGTTTAGCAAATGATCTTCCTGGTGTGGGAGTAGAGCCCACAGACCTGTGCACCAAAGATGAGTGTACTACCTGTTGCGCCACTGACATCACATATATGTTTACAAATATCCTACATTCTCTACCTTTTTGGAATAAAATGGAAGGCTAGCAATCTTTTCTTCCCTCAGTTGCCAGTCTCATAGCACTTGGAATACTCAGGCAGTGTAGCAACTCCCTGATGCTCACCTCACACAATGTTACTTACCTTGACAAACATTGCAAATACTTAATTTAAGAAGGCATAACTCCAACAAATGAACACAGCCTTTGAGCACATACCTACATAGCACGCCTCACAAATTCATAAATCATCACATGCAAAAGCTGTAATAAAAACTCACTGCATAAGCCTCCAAGATCCAACAAGACTAGGATTCAACAAAAAGTAATCACTACAGTACCTACCAATACATCCATAGCTCAGTCACCATGAAGTAATTCATCCCAAATCCAATGCACCAAAACTGTCTAAAAATTAAAATGCAATAATGTTGGTGACTCTATAGTGAGAAGCAGACTATTTTCAAGAGACCAGATAAAAATAGGGTGACAGTAAGTTGTCTTTCAGGTGCCAAAATCAAAGACATCAAGGCCCCTCAAGACCCCCAAGTCAAACAACTGACTATGACATTGTGTTGTTCCATATGTGTGTGTATAAATAATTTGGCAGGGAGAACTCAGGGGTATATGCAGACAGACATGTTTGAGCTCTACGTGCATGTCAAAAATGCAGGAAGGAATGTAATACTGGGCTGAATCTTTCCTTCTCCAAGAATGATGCCAAAGTGCGAAGAAAAGATGAATAGCTTCAAAAATTGGCTTAATTGGTGACATTCAAGGAGGATCTAGTATCTGTCACCTTGGAGCGAGATGGGGCGTAGTCCTACTTGCTTCACCAGGGACATCTTGCATTACATCTTCCAAAGCTTCTGCATACTGGCAAAAGCCATTGCTGTGCCCACAGTGTCTTTTTAGACAGAGTCTATCTGATGGGCTTTCCAGACACATTCCCCCCATGACCCCTAAAGTAGTATGTCCAGGTATGCACAAGAACTAAAATGAAACATTCCCTGCAATGAGCACTTCAGTAATATGTACGAGTACACACAAGCACCAAATCGAAGCATTTGTCCCAAGTACATACCTCTCAGATCAGATGGAACAGATGAACTTAAGGATACTGGATCTCTAGTTCTTACCTGGCCTGAAAGAACCTAAATCACTAATGATTGTAATTGTTGATTAATATGAAGAGCTTGTCTACCAAGAGCAAGCCCAGTTTATCCTTTTATACTGTACTGCACTATCAGTAACATGAATGGTGGTGCTGCGGTAGCGTTGTCGCTTTGCAGTAAGATGCTGTCCGGTTTGATTCTCAGCTAGAGTGTCTTCTGCGTGGAGACATGCGTGAATGGGCATACCTTCGTTGAAGGTTGTGCGTCAGGCCTGGCAAGCCGGTACGTAAAAATCAACTGCCAATCAGCGGACCGGAGTTCCGCTGTGGTGACCCCTAACCGAGAAAAGCCAAAAGACACAAACTATCAGTAACATGAATCAAGTGTCTGATGTGAGAGTACAACCCATCATCTTCTGCACCCAAAGTAAGTGCACAGTCTGCTGTTCTACAGAGACTACAGCAGGTGCATCGACCTCCAACTGAACAGAGACTGAAAAGCCAAGTGGGTTTCTCTTGCACCTGTTAGCCTGGATATTTGTTTTCTTACAGCCTGCAACACATGTTGGATGTGTTTATTCCCATGTTTGTTGCTTAGAGTAGCACAGCTCAGCAATTTTTGCCTTCCACTTGTTCCCCTTTTTCAGTCTCTTGACTAGCCTCCTCTTCTCTTTTGCTCCCCAGTCTATGATCATGTGTGTGTGCATGTTGCCGGGCTTAACAGCTCATGAATAGATGAACACACAGACAGGGTGTGCATGTAGACTCCACACATTAAAAAAAAGTAAATAAATCTCCCGGCCAGCGGCTAAAATCCAGGGGGTGCAAATGGACCCCCCCTTGCACCTGCCTGTGGGCACCCATGTGCCTCTCCACCTCTTAGAGCAAGAAGTCTCAACAAAGCCATAAAATACAAGGTCCTAAAATAGGGACAATTTTTTAATTATTGCTCTTATGAACTTTAAAACAGTTGATAGAATAACAGGTTTGGCATTAGCAAGAATTTTCTGAAAGGTATAAAGTCTTAAACTCGAATTTCTCCTCATTATTTTCTAACTTTAATCATTAACGATTTGCCGGAAAAACATTTTATTAAAAATGGGCCAAAAAGTTACTTTCTGTAGGGTATGAAGTCTGAAACGCAAATGTCTGCTCATTATTTTCTAACTTCAGTCATCAATAACTTGCAACTAATTTACCAGAACCCCACAATTTTTTTTATAAAGGGAAAAAAGATGGAGCAAAATCTGGATGTTCTGAGAAAATCTGTACAGCTGAGAAGCACGTCGAGCCTACTCCGGCTTGTAATTATTGTTTTATTAAAAAAAAGGAAAACTTCCCTCGGTGTTGCAGTCAATCCGATCGCTTACTTCATTGAAGTGGACCTGACTGACTGCATCTTACCGACAAATGAAAAAAAATCATGAATCATGCAGTGGGATTCGTACCATGGAGCTTGAAGTTCATCTAGGTAATTCAGTTATTTGACATCTCAGAACGTATGCCTGTTGGAATCTCTGACTATAACTTTGCAATTATTAACGGACGAAATTACTCATTTTTCACAAAATGGAACTGAACAGTGGCAACCCCCCCCCTACACACACACACACACACACACACACACACAAACATGCACTTCAGAAATGAATAACCTTGTGTAATGTCACAGCACGGCTGCTAAGTGTACATCTCAACAGTCCAGAAAGTCGCAGACTATCCCGGTTTTTGCCTCACATTTCTGGTCTTTTCCTCCTTACATCTGTGTTTTGTTCGCAGATCAAAGACTGTTGAAGTATGTAACACCTTAGGTTGAGTCCTTTAGAAAATAGGTGGGAGTTCTTTTTGTTTCAACTTTATAAGAGTAATATTTGAAGTATGTATCTGCTTTTACACCTTTGTCATGCATGTATGTTTGACTTAGTCCGTAACTGTAGTGGGTAAAAATCTTATGTCATTTAAACATGTGTCCGATGCACAAGATTGATGCAGGAACTAGATTTTCTCGTCTTATATTTAGCAGCAAAGCTTCAGATGACATTTCTTTTGTTCATCTCTACTAAAATGTAAGCAACTGACAAGGAAAGGAATGCAATATCAATAACTAGCAGAAGCTTTGCTGTAGAATACAGGAAGAGAGCATGCAAATCCCGCATCACTCTCGCACAGTGAACGGTTGGTATGCACCGACTAAAAATGTACAATGATGCGTGCTGGCAGAGACTGGCTGAAATTATGTGGGACAGAAACATTTAAGTGACAGAAACTGCCATTTTGTGAAGATGCCTACTTTTCCTATGGTAGCTGCATTTCATCAAAATTGTACATTATATAAATCTTCTACATTAGAATTTACCTGGGAAAAAAAAACGCAAAGTGAAGTGTGCCGAGTTTGTTTGCAGAGTGAAGTAAAACAAGACCGGGATTAGGGTTTGCATGCATTTTTAAAGAAATTGAATGTTGTGGGCGGGATTGTTGGAACATCATTAGGAAGATCTCTGTTGCAGCTGGACGGCACTTGCAAGCCAATTTTCTCGTAAACTTTCAATATAAACCTGATGTTACTCCACACTGAAAATTAAGTTGAGAAGGTACCTGACAAAGTGCAGGTACTTTTTCAACTTAATGTTTAACAGTGGAGCTAAAACTTCACTGCAAATTTACCGGTGCTTGTGGAAGGCACTCTGGTAGAACAGCATAGATTTTCAAGCGTCTCAGAGAGTGCTTGGCTGTAAGCACAAAGGCGCCCAGAGAAGGTACTCAGAGTTAATGAGTTAAAGGCGCTACCTTGCTGAGACCTCCTTTTCGGGAACCTGTACCTCCTTAGGATCTAAATTTCGTTCTGTCCAAACTCACTTCCCCGCCTTTTGAACCCGCACAGTCGTGTGAATTGAAGTTTCTGTCTTGGAAGACCATTTTTCTAGTAGCCATCACATCCGCTAGACTGTTATCAGAGTTGCACGCACTGTGTATCAAACCTGCATATGTGAATTTTCATAAAGGCAGGGTTTCCCTTCTTATAAATCCTTCCTTCATCCCTAAAGTTTGCTCTCAAGCTAATTTGAACCAAACTATCGAACTGCCTGTATTTTTTCCTAATCATTCAAACAGTGCAGAATATAAATTTCATGAACTTGATGTTCATAGACAGTTATGGTTCTATCTACATAGAAATCAAAAGAAAAATGAGTTGAATGGTAGGAGAAAGCTGAAATAAGCAAATACGAATAACGTAATGCTAAAGCAACTAAAAACTTTAATATGGTAAGCGCTTTCAGTGGTAAAAATATTCCACCTTCTTCAGACCCTGGTACTCCAAATCCAAAAACAATGCCTTCGATCAAGAAATACTCCTCCGAATTAAATGTTCCACAAATTTTATTGACAGAGAAAAAACGACATAAACGCTATTTCCACACAGTTGCGTTTTCGTCCAACCAGGACTTCATCAGATAAAATCAAATATCACAATGAATCAGTTATATACTTTTACCAAAATTAATTCATTCAAACCAGTCCAATATGTGGGAAAATGTGTTATGGTCTGATGAGACCAAGGTTGAACTTTTTGGCCATGATTCCAAAAGATACGTGTGGTGCAAAAACTACATTTGCATCACCAAAAGAACACTATCCCTATGGTGAAGGATGGTGGTGGCAGTATCATGCTCTGGGGTTGCTTTTCTTAAGCTGCAACTGGGGCTTTATTCAAGGTGGAAGGCATTATGAACAGTTCCAAATATCAGTCACTTTTGGCCCAAAACCTTCAGGTGAAGAGGAATTTCAGCCTCAAACAAGGCAATGACCCCTTGCATACATCCAAATCATCAAAAGAGTGGCTTCACCAGAAGAAAATTTTAAGTTTTGGAATGGTCCACCCAGACCTAAATCCAATAGAAAATCTGTGTGGTGACCTGAAGAGGGCTGTGCACAAGAGATGCCCTCATAATCTGACAGATTTGGACCGCTTTGTCAAGGAAGAGTGGGTAAATATTGCCAAGTCAAGATGTGCCATGCTGATAGACTCCTACCCAAGAAGACTGAATGGTGTAATTAAATCAAATGTCTCTCCAAACACCATCATATTGGGTGACTTCAACTACCCAAACATAGACTGGGAACATTACTCAAGCCCCAACACCCTAGCCCAAAGGTTCCTTGAGTTCATAAACTCAAATGCTATGGAACAACTAGTCACCATTCCCACAAGAGGAGAAAATATACTAGACCTGATCATCACAAACATGGGGACAAAATGCTCCACACCGGAAGTATATCCCTCATTGGTGAGATCAGACCATAAATTAATCTCACTGGAGATCCACATCCCGCCCCCACCCCAGCAAAAGACCACAGTGAAAACTTCTCAAAAGCAAACTTCACACTTCTTAAGACTGGAGTGGTATCCTTCAAGGCCCCCGAGCCAGTGGAAACCACAACCCACGCTGCTGAAACCCTTACAAATGCCTTCTACGAGCACCTCCAGGAATGTATGGATCAAGCAATCCCTAATAAAATCAAGACCTTTTCCACCAAAGGCAGGCGCCCAGTCTGGTGGACTCCAGCCATAAACAAACTCTACAAGAGGAGAAAGCTACTACATGACGGAGCAAAATCCCTAAATGGGAAGGCATCTCTGATCAATACTAGCAAAAAACTACGATCACTCATAAAATCATCCAAGGCCAACTTTGAGAGAAAAATCGCTAATGACACAAAAAGACAATCATAAAGCCTTCTTTAGCTATGTTAGAAACCTGGGTGGAAACTCCCAGATATGCTCAGAATTAGTCCAAAATGATACAAAAATCACTGAACCCACAAACATTGCCAACATACTGGCAGACAGGTTCAGTGCAAATTCCCCCCCCCTCCCAAAAGGAGAAATATCTATCCCACCAGAGTCTAGCCTCCCAAACATCTCAGATGCCCAGGTGAGAGCTGCTCTCTCTAAAGCAAAACACAGCATCAATGGGACCGGACGGTGTCCCCGGCTGTGTGCTACACGAACTCAATGAGGAACTAAACCCATGCATAAGGCTGCTGTTTAATCTTAGCCTTACTACAGGATACGCACTCCAAAGAATGGAGTATGGCAACTGTGGTCCCACTCCACAAAGGCGGTGCTTCTACAGACCCTGAAATTACCGCCCCATAAGCTTGACGAGCCTTGTCTGCAAAGCTATGGAGAGGATCATAATGGAACTCATAAATAAAGACATTGGGGACCTACAGGCACTGGATCCTACCCAATTTGGCTTTGTCAAGGGCAGATCCTGCCTCTTGAACTTGGTCGACTTTTTCAAACAGTCACTAAGGCCATTGATGAGGGTAAGGCAGTTCACACAGCCTACCTTGACCTAGCAAAAGCATTCACACACTACCCCACTCGGCATCATAGAAAAGCTCACCAGCTTAGATGTAAACCCATATGTCACAAGATGGGTTGCAAACTGGCTCAAGGACAGAACACACAGGGTTAGAGTTGCTGGTGCCATGTCAGACTCTAAGCCGGTCACGCGGTGTCCCACAGGGCTCAGTCCTGGGCCCCTCTTGTTCGGCATTTATTTTTCTGAAGTGCAGGCAAACATAGGGGATTGTGGCTGACAAAATTTGCAGATGACTGCGAACTGGGCACCATAATTGACACTCCATCAGACACAGACATCCTCCAGAAAGGTCTCATAGAAATGGATAACTGGTGCCAGAGCCATGGCCTTAAGCTAAATGCCAAAAATGTATAGTCATACCCTTTGGGAAAACAAGGTAACCCCTAATTACCACATAGGTGGTAATCCATTAAACACGGAAGAAGTTATCAGGACCTGGGGACCCAAGTTGACAGTAACCTCTCTTTGACACTCACATTGCCAAAGTGGTTAGGAAGACCTTCTACATTGCCCACCTGATCATGAAGGGATTCACATCCAGATCAGGAGAGGTCATTGTACCCCTGTACTCTTCACTTATCAGACCAATGATTGAGTACAACACCCCATTCGAATGTACCTTACCCGACACCTGCAGCAGTTGGAAAGACCCCAAAGTTCCTCACCAAAAGGATAAAGGGGCTCAAACATATGTCATATGATGCCCGACTGAAGAAACTCCAGCTCTATTCAGTCGATACCGCCTTCTCAGAGGTGATCTGTGCCTGACATACAAGGCCATGTCCAACTCGGAATTAATGGACGTGCTCCACCTCAAGAAATCCAAATCCACAAGAGCTGCGAGAGCAAGAGACTTAAACCTCAACACGGATATAAATAGGACGTGCTGGAGGGACAGATTCATCACCCAGAGACTCCCTACACTATGGAACAGAATCCCAGTCCATGTGAGGCAGAGCCCCTCACTGACTCTGTTCAAGAGAAATCTTGACGAGTGGATGGGAGATCGTAGGTTTACCCTGGGAATCATCTCTGTATCACTGCTGGACAGAGGCACAGCAAACTAATGGGTATAGTATTCTCATCCTAAGGGGTGGTGAAAGCCACACACACTCTGGCTAGGCTTATAAATGCCCTAGGGCAGATAGCCTAGTATGAACCTATGAACCTAAAAGGTGCTTCAACAAAGTATTAGTTTAAGGGTGTGCACACTTCTGCAACCAGCTTATTGTAAGTTTATTTTTTATGTTTTCCCTTAACAGATTTTTGTTTTTCAATTGAGTTGTACAGTTTGTAGGTCACATTAAAGGTGGGAAAAGTTTTGAAATGATTTATTGTGGTCTTATTTTTTATATCACAAAAACATGGCATTTTAACAGGAGTGTGTACATTTTTTATATCCACTGTGTTGTCCCCTTTCATTCTTCCTTACCCCCACCCCCAGTCATCCCCAGCCCTGTTTCTCGTAGAAGACTCTTTGGATGATGTTGGAACCGTCATGTTCCTGGTTTGAGCCTCAATCTGTTTATAATACTTGGGGGGGGGGGGGGGCTGATACAGCAAACTCGATCAGAGTTTTTAGGGGTGGATTATAACATTATGGGTAGAAGGGAGGAACTTGAGTTTTGGATCTGTAGTCTTGTAGATGTGGCTGAGTCAGATCCAGGGATCGGATCATATACCCATTTGTTAGGAATAATGAATGGATGACACAGATGCAAAGTTATGGTAAGTACATAACTTCTAATGTTTAGGACTGACTCACATTTTTCTTCTGAGATGTTGTGTCAGAATTACAATTAAAGAAGTCTGTTCCTGTTTTTCTCCATTTGTGTAGAAATGTTTGGAAAGGGATAATTTATACCCTGGATGTGCCCTGTCAAATCAGGGTGTATATGAAGCAGGTGCACGAGTAAATAGTTCATTTTTTTCGAGGAAGTGGTTGTTTCCAGACTGTAAGTGGATTGCTGACTACTGATGTTATGTAGTCCTATCTCGCCTACATTCTTACCCGTGGGTTTGGAGCTGAATATCGGCTCCAACTCTGCTGATTTTACTAGCTCGTAGGTATCCCATGGTGCACTGCTCCATATCCCCAGATCTTGTTTGCCGGTCATGTAGCTCGGACGTGGTCTCGCTTGGCTGTGGCTAAGTACCCTCTTTTTTTCTTGTCTTGAGAAAAGTTTTGATTCATATCAAAAGCTATTTTCATAGCTATTTGTCTAAGTTGTCTTAGTTTGTTGAGAGGTGTGATCGTGTGATTGTTGTGTGGTATCCCACTGACTGTTCCCTCGGGCTAGGCCCGTTTCAGTTAGAGGGCCTAGTTTTCCTCTTTTTGCCTTCTGTATCAGTACGGTCTTGACCGTTTGAATTAGAGGTTTGTCCTTCCCTTTCCTTGTGGGTTTTCAATCCCTTGTTGAGAGTTTGTATCTGCTCTTTAGTGTGTGTTTGGTCACTGTTTAGTGTTGGTCACTGTTTAGCGTCGTTCCCGCTTTTTGTAGTGTGAGCGCCTGTGTGTTGTTTTCAGAATTGGATTTTGCCTTGTTGGCGTAGTAGTTAAGATGTCTAAAGATCCCAAGGAGCACAAACCTTCGGGTTTCAAAAAGTGCTGTAAATGTGGGTACAAAATGTCCATTACCGATGGGCATTCCATTTGTGTCTACTGCCTGGGAGCCATCCATCTGCAGGAATCCTGCAGTTTTTGTCATGCGTTCAGTCCTAGAGTTCTCCAAGAGAGAAAGAATAAGCTCATTTTAAAGGGACTCTTGAAACCCTCTTTTGAAGAGGCTATGGATTCGTCTTCCAGTGGAAAATCAAAATCTGGCAAGTCAAAAAAGAGATCTCCTGCTCAGTCAGCTTCATCGGAGCCTCCGGAGAAAATCTCAAACTGCATCGACCTCCTCAGCTCCACTGTCCTCTGGGCCACAGGAAGTGTCGGTATTGATGGAACCGGCATCTGCTCCAATTTAATTGGAACCTCTTAGGAGCCAATCGCCCAGTCTCAGACCAGCTTCTCCTGAGAGATCTCATTCTCCATCCCTGTCTTCCAAATCCTCCAGGACCCTTTCAGATGTGGATGTTGATAGGGTGGTTCAGAGGCAAAATTGTTTTTGGCTCCGGCCCAGTCGGCTCCAGAGCCCGTCCCAACACAGTCTTCAATCATTTCTCCTCTGAGCGCATCTCTGTCTTCAGAGCCGGAGTGTTCTGTGCTGTGTGATGTTCCTAGGCCAGCTCCGGTGCCCCATTTGGCTCCATCGGTACCGGCATCGGCTCCGACCCCGTCTGCTCCGTCCTCGGGGTTCAGGACTATTCTTCGGTCAGGCCCGAGGGAGACATCTTGGGGCTTATTTCGGTCCTAAGCCTCCCTCTCGGTGCATCGGCTCTGGGAACTCCGACCCCCGTCATGGCATCGGAGGCTGGTCGCTCCTCGGATTTGGGGGAGGCCGGCCTTTGAGGCTATGCGGACCGCGCTGGCCAGATCATCAGCTACATCAGGTAGGTCTGTCGCTCTGTCCCCACCCACTCCGGTGAGAGCTTCTGATCACCACCCATCCATGGACAGCAGAGCACCAGGACCTAGGGATACCCCCATGAGTGGTCCCCAAATTTCTGTGGGTCCCTCAGAGTTCGTGCCTGAGGAGCCCCCCAGAATGAAAACATGCAAGAGGAATCACATAGACTCCCAGGATGAGTCCCTCACCTCTGATACTGACCTCTAGGAATCGGAGGGGTCCCCCAAGTCATCCTCTGATGATGATTCCTTCTCCGTCATCCTGGAGATACTGAAACCGAGGTGACTGGCCGTCCAAAGCCCCTTCCGAGGTGGAGTCAGTATTCCTTAAGGCCTTTGGTGCTCAGCCCTCCGCCTCCTGGGTGTCTCCACCCTTCGAACTCCTTGATCTGATTTGTTGAAGAGTGTGGAAAAACCCTGATTCTGTGGAGCCCGTACCCAGGCGTCCCAACAAGTTTCTTTCTGCCCCCCAGGGCAAAGAGTTTCTGTCTAAAGGAGTCCCTGTAGATGCCATGGTGGTGGCGGCAGCCACTCGGAAGGAAGTAGCAGAGTCTTCTTCGTCCATCCATCCTCCTAACAAGGAGTCTAGGACCATGGATCGGTTTGGGAAGTGTACCCTCTCGTCGGCAAACTTTACCTTACAGTTACTGAATTACCTGTCTCACTTCACTCTGTTCCAGAGAGATCTCCTCAAGGAGTTAGGAGATACTCTTGCGAGTAACGTTCCTGAGGCGGTCGCTCAGACGGTTAACGCCCAGGTCTCTACCCTCAACTCCATTGTTAACTCATCCATGCAGCTCATTCCGTATGCAGCCGAGGGAGTGAGTAGGGCAGCAAGCTCAGGGGTCACCCTTAGAAGGCGAGCCTGGCTGCGCCTGTGTCACTTTGCGGAGGCCTTCAAGTCTTCCTTCACTGATGCCCCCTTTGATGTTTCCTCCTTGTTTGGGACCAAAGTGAAAGACACCCTCACCAGGTGCGAGCAAGAGGGAAAGACCCTGTCTGCCGTAGGAGTCCGTTTCTCCCTTCCTTCTAGGCCTTATCCCAAGGCCCAGCAGGGGGGGGGGGGGGTGTGGTTCAAGAAATCAGAGGTTTTTTCCTGCTGCACAAGGTTGAACCCCCCCCCTCCAGAGGCAGGGGAGGGGGAGGTTACTCAGGGAGACATCGCCCCAGAGGCAGAGGGAGCCCCCGCAATTCGGGAGACCACGAATCCTTTCGTGGCTCTTCCTACTCTCGTTCCTGAGGGTGTGCCCGGCTGTGCTTATCAGGAGCCAGTCGGGGTCAATTTCAAGAGATCCCGAAGCCTGGGAAAGCATTACCCAGGACCAATGGGTATTATGGATAATTTCCAGAGGTTATCTCATTCCACTTGCATCAGACTCCCCGCCAGTCAAGAAAATCCCAGACGTTCCACCCAGTCAAAGGGATCAAGCAGCCTCAGAGGTCTCAAAGCTGCTAGAAAAAGGAGCCATCAAGCGTGTCCCCTCAGACCAAATCAGATTAGGGACTTACTCAAGATTCTTTTTGGTGCCGAAAAGAACAGGGGACCTGAGACCCATAATAGAGCTCAGCCAACTGAACAACTACGTACACAAGTCCAAGTTCCATATGGTCACGCTACAATAGATTCTCCCATTGTTGGGAGAGGAGGTATGGATGTGCTCCATCGACATCAAGAATGCTTACTACCATGTGAAAATGGACAGGGCATCCAGGAGTCACCTACGCTTCCGGCTGGGAGCCAGTCATTTCCAGTTTCGAGCCCTGCCCTTTGGTCTCACCACAGCCCCCAAGGTGTTCACCAAGTGTATGGCGGTGGTGACGGCTCACTTGAGACGTCAGGGATTCCAAGTGTTTCCATATCTGGATGACTGGCTCCTTACCGCCCCCACCAGTCATCAACTAGTTCAAACCAGGGACACTACCATCATTCTAAGTCACCAGTTGGGTATAACAATAAATTGGGAAAAATCTACTTTATTGCCCTCGCAGCATGTCACCTTTATAGGAGCAGAATTAGACACTATTCGAATGCGAGAATTTTTACCGCAGGAAAGTATTAGAGTCTTACAACAACAGATACACATGCTGATGACCCTGAGACAAGCGAAGGCAAGATGGATTCTCCAGCTCCTAGGGACCATGGCAGCAACTATCATGTTGGTCCCTCTAGCGAGATTGCACATGAGAATTCTCCAATGGCTCCTCTTTGTTCAATGGTCTCTCCAAAGACGTCCACTGTCTCACCCCATCTTGCTCACGGACAAATGCAAGCAGGACCTCGGTTGGTGGCTGTGCACCAACAATTTGGATGGGGGAAGGCCCTTCGTTCCACCCATCCCGGTTGCCACAGTGACCACGGACGCCTCCCAGATGGGGTGCGGGGGCATTATCTTGGCAGGACAGTCCAAGGCACGTGGCAAGAACACTAGATATATCTGCATATAAATGTCCTAGAGATGAGAGCAGTGCTACTTGCGTTGCAGGCACTTCAGAGTGTTCTTCCTCTAGGGACGATTGCGATACACTCAGACAACATGTCAGTGGTGTGGTATCTAAACAAACAAGGAGGAACCAGGTCTTGCACTCTGTACAGAGAGGCCATGCGAGTGTGGCATTGAGCAGTAACTTCACAATGGTTTCTGGTGGCAATGCTCATTCCGGGGAAGTCCAACGTTGTGGACAGGCTAAGCAGAGCTATTCTGATGCCTTACGAGTGGTCCCTGAATCGCCTGGTTGCAGAGCGAATCGTCAGCAGATGGGGTCAGCCTTGCTGCGACCTTTTTGCCAGCCCCCTCAATGCCAAATGCAGCAACTACTTCACGCTGATCCCCCCACAGTGGGGAGTCACCTAGGGATGCTCTGGTTCACGATTGGCCCTCCGGTCTGTTTTATGCTTTCCCTCTGTTTCCTTTGCTGTCAAACGTGATTCAGAAAGCGCAATCCTTGGGAAGCAGAATCATTCTGATTGTTCCACACTGGCCTCGCCAAGTTTGGTTTCCCTTTCTTCAGCAATTCATTGTGGACACTCCTTGGACTCTGGACCCTCAACCAGATTTACTGACACACATGTCGGGACAGTTCCACCCCTCCCTGATGACCCTCCGGTTGACAGCCTGGCTACTCCACTTCCATCGTTAGTCAGACTTCATAAGTTCTCACCAGAAGTGGTCATCTCATAAACCATCCACTAGAAAAGTTTATTCTAGTAAATGGAAAAGGTTTTCTATCTGGGCACGTACCAGAGGCATTGATCCTTACACGGCTCCAATCACTTCAGCTGGAGTTTTTGTCTGTGCTTTTCCATCAGGGATCCGCATCAGCCACTATCAAAGTTCAACTGGCAACGATATCTAATTTTCATGTAGCAAACTAGCCTAATTTCATGGCGCACAGACTATGCAAGGTGTTCCTGAAGGGTACTCTGTTACTCCGTCCCCCGGTGTCCGAACCAATCATGCCCTGGGATCTCAATTTTGTGCTACAAGCCCTTACTGTACCACCTTTCGAGCCTGCAGCTACCTGCGAATTGAAATTCTTGACCTGGAAAACAGCCTTCTTAACAGCACTTCACTTCAGCAAGGCGAGTTTCAGAAATTCAAGCCCTCTCTATCAAACCTCCATACTTAATCTTCCATAAGGACAGGGTCTCTCTTAGACCAAACCCTTTGTTCCTTCCTAAAGTGGCTTCCGTGTCTAATCTAAATCAATCCATCGAGTTGCCTGTCTTCTTTCCCCACTTTTCTAACGAGGCAGAATTTAGATTTCACCAGTTGGATGTACACAGACAATTACGCTTCTTTCTGCACCGAACAAAAGATATCCGGAAGTCTGACCAACTGTTTGTTTCCTTTTCGGAAAACCGAATAGGGTCCCCGGTCTCCAGGGTCACTCTATCTAGATGGATATCTAGTTGTATCTCTTTCATCTATCAAGCAGGAGGTAAAGATTTGCCATTTCCGGTCAAGGCTCACTCTACTCGGGCTGTTTCCACATCTACAGCCTATCCAGCCAGGTTATCAATGGATGGTATATGTGCTGCAGCTACTTGGGCTTCTCCTCACACATTTATTTCTCATTACAAATTGGACGTAGTCTCCAGGGGCAGGTCTTCCTTTGGTTCCACAGTTCTCTGGAGTATTTTCCTATGAGCCACCCAGGATGTAGGTGCTAGGGACACTGTCCCACGAGTAAGAATGTAGGCGAGATAGGACTACATAACATCAAGAAGTTATGTACTCACCATAACGTTCGATGTATGTAGTCCATCTCACCTCACATTCTTACTTACCCTCCCACCTTCCCCCTTCCTGGAGGATTTGGAGGTTAGGTTGTTATCTGCAGAGTTCCCTTACTTAGCTTATTCTTTACCTGGATGTGATGTGTGCATGGAGTACAAATGAGATGTTCTTCATTCCACATTGCTGCAGTCCTAACTATTGGGTAGTCCGCTGTCCAGTCGGCCCGAATACCAAAGATATTGATCGCCGGGTCAGGGCGCATTAGACTGACGCCAGTACGCCAGGGTACTAATGCGCATGACCGACGCCATATCCTCAGTCTTTTGCCACATGGTCCGATGCAGAAGCAATTTTATGAAGTGCAGGTTGGCGTTTGAAAGTTTCTGAAGTCAGAGTTTCAGACCGAATCAAAGTTGGCTAAGTACCCGTTGGGGGAATATTTTGGTTTTTCTTGCCTCAGTATTTAACCGGATGTCAGAAAAAGTGAATAACTGTATTTTGTGGGAAACAGATACCTCATAGGGATTACCATACTTTGTGTATACCTTGTTTAGGGCCTGAGCACGACGTTGTTGGATGCCGCTCTTGTGCTAGATTTAACAAACGCACTATTAAGAGAAGGTTAGACTGTGCCAGGTTAGTGTTTGGGAAGCGTTGTAACTATAAAATGCCGCCGGATGCTCCGGCCGCTTCGCTAAAACGCAAAGATAAAGCAGCAGCAAAGCCTAGGGTGGGAGGAACCGACAGTCCCAGACGCCGGTTCTTTGGAAGGCTCAGTGGAGCCGGAGGTTTTGCCAGGTGTCTCTTTGGAGTCTCAGGAGAGACTTTACTGTTACAGGATGTATCCTCTCAGGAAGTAGGCCAGGCTGAGGGGCTTCTCAGGTGGCTGTTCTTCCCTCTCTTCCTAAGGTGGTTAGAGCCTCCCCTTCAGTTTCCAAGGCTTCTTTGAGGGGCAGGCCAAGTTTACCTTCTGTGGGGGTTTCTCCTAGTGCTTCAGGATCTTTGCCTAAGAAACATATGCTTAAAATGGCAGAGGATTTGATTACTATGATTAGGGGTTCTATGCCCCCTCCTGATAAGAGGCCTAGGGTGGAACCTGAGTTTGAGAGTTTTGAGCAATGCTCGGAGGCTTCGGAGTCTTCGGCTGAAGACTTGCAGGAGTACCCTCCTTATTCTGATGTGGATGACTCTACTCCTTCTGCTTCTCCTCCTGAGGATTTTTCATTTTCAGAGACTCTGCATTCCATGAGGGAGCATTTTAAATGGGAAGGTCAAGATTTCTCTGATTCCAGGAAAAGGCTTAGGGAATTCTTGTTTTTACCCCCAGCATAGGCCTTTAGCTATACCTCCTGTTTTGAATGTGGTGGAAGATGTGTTTGCAGAGGCTTCCCTGAATCCTGATTCTTTGCCTCCTGCCCCAGTTAAACCGGATAGGTATTATAGGGTGCCTGAAGCTCATAAGTATCTTTTTAAGAGTCCTAGGGCAGACCCAGAAACTGTCTCTCAGGGGCCTAAAGGTGTGAAGGCCTCAGTTGTTAAAAATCCTGTCCCTCCTGATAAAGAGGCAAGGGCTTTGGATAGATGGGGAAAGAAAGTGTATACTTCTTCCACTTTAGCCATGAGGGCGTTGAATTGTCAGTTTCACATGTTAAAATATCAGAATTATCTTCTTTCACAGTTGAAATCTAAGGTGGATGCTCTGGCTAGAAGGTATTGAGGTAAAGAGTTGCAAGATTTAGTTCATGTGTCTGAACAGGTGGGTAAACATTCCTTGCAGTGTGGTTTTGATGCTGTGCAGGCCTCCTCCAGGGTGGCTGCCACTGGTTCTGTTCTTCGTAGGCACGCCTGGCTGAGAGATCAGAATTTAGCTGAGCATGTTAAGACAAGGATTTTGGATGCTCCTTTACAGTCTGATGTGTTGTTTGGTTCGCCTGTGGAAGCAGTTTTGAAGAAAATGGAGGACAAGGCTAAGTCTATGCAAACTGTTAAAGATTTTTGCAGGTGCAGCCTCTCAAGTTTAGTAGAAATTGGCCTGCTAAGGGATGGACTTATCCTGCCTATGATTCCCAGTCTAGGGGTAGGTCTAGACGTGGTAGGGCAGAGCTCAGGGTACTTTTAGGCCTGGGACAGGGAGTTCCCCTGCTCAGACTTCTGGTGAGGGCAGGGGTCAGTCCTTTAAGTAAGCAGACCCAATGACTCTGCCTTTCAGCTGCCAGTGCGTTCTTGCCTGGCAGCACCTTTGGGAGGAAGGCTGTCTCTTTCAAAGAAAATTGGGATTTAATTACCCAAGACAGATGGGTTCTGGATATTATTCACCACGGTTACAGGTTTTATTTCCATACCTTGCCTCCTTTCAAAGGCATGCCAGACATTCCTCCTCTTCAAAGAACAGAGGCTCACAAGCAAATTTCTCTGTTGCTCCAAATAGGGGCCATCTAGTCAGTTCCTGTGCCGAAAGGGGCCTAGGATTTTATTCTCGCCTGTTCCTAGTGTACCAAAGAAGGGGAACATGGAGACCAATTCTTGGATTTATCTATCCTCAACACTTATCTGGACATTCCCAAGTTCAAAATGTTGACGTTACAACAGCTTTTACCTCTGCTGGGCAAAGATCACTGGATGGTAACTTTAGATCTCAAGGAAGCTTACTCTTCATGTGCCAATAAGACTGTTGGGTGCAGGAAGCATTCATGCTTTCGAAGCTGGAAAATTCTCATTATCAGTTCTTCTCTTGCATTGCCTCTTTGGCTTCTATCTACTGCACCCAGAGTATTCACAAAGGTTCTGGCTCCAGTGATAGCTTACTTCAGGCTAAAAAGGAATCCAAATCTATTCTTACTTGACCGACTGCCTGATTCTGGCCAAGAAAAGAAGATCTCTACAGCATCTGAATATGTCATAGCAGTGCTAAGATGCCTAGGGTATTCTGTGAACGAAATAAAGTCCAGTCTAGTACCTCTCTCAAGACATGTGCTTTCTGGGTGTGAGACTGAAACGCAAG